>NC_060269.1:135897382-136045042 GCF_021613505.1 Equus quagga
GGAGGGCGGAGGAGGGCGGCGTCCCCGAGGGCGGCCCGCGCCTGCCGGAGGAGGCCATGACCAGCGACCGCACCGAGAGCGACTGGCAGGGGCTGGTGAGCGAGGTGAGGCCGAGGCGCCGGCCGGCAGGATGCGCCGCGCCCCCGGAGGCCGAGCCGGGGCGGGGACACAGCCGGCGGCCGCGGCGCGCTGCCCCCCGCGCCCCCCGCCAGGTGCGCCGTTCCTCCCGACTTCCCGGGCTGCCCGGGCGCCACGTTCTCCCGCGCCATCTGGTGCCAGCCTTTGGGGAGGGGCCTTCCCTCCGGCGCGGGGATCCGGAGGACAAGGAGCCAAGCCCCACCTGCCGTCCTGGTCACCACTGTTTTGCAGCCGAGCGATTGGACGCCCAGGGCTGAAGCGGAAAGGTGGTGCCAGGGGGGAAATCCGGGTCCTGGGGTGACACCCGGGCCAGATGGAATAACCTGCAGCAGAGGTTTGGGTGGGGGAGTCAGAGGTCCTCCGTAGCCGTCATTCATTCACTTATTCAGTTCAATCAACACATGTTTACTGCGGGCCTACTGTGTGTAAGGTGGTGGGCCATTTCTCAAAGGACTGAAACAGGCGCAGAAGTCATTCGAATTGTGGGAGCAGAGAACACCAAGCCCCCCAAACTATTTTGTCATAAACCCACCTGAGGTCCACTTTTGCATTCCCCCCTGCCCCCGCCCCCCCCCCCGCCGTGAGAGGGAGCGCTGGTGTCTCCCTTGCTTGTTCTGACTTACCGCCGTTTGCGTTTGCGATGACAGCTACTCATGGTACCTAGCCATGCTGACCATCCCCCAGAAATCCTCCGTTCTCTCCCTCCTGAGAACCATCCCCCATCCCCAAGGCAAACTTGGGGCTTCTTTTTCTTTACTCCTGTGCACACACTGCAGGGTGTATGGTTTATTCGCTTCCTTCCCTTGTGGGGTGTTGGAAGGGAAACCCTGTGCGTCTTTCTCCTTTAGTCATTTTCTGGGCCTTCAGGTCAGTCTGAAAACGGTCGTTATTGTCCAGTATGTGCAAAATCTTGTATTTCTGAAGAAGAATGAGATGTCGTAGCTTCTCCCTAGTTTAGTTTGGTTACTCCTGGTCTAGTAGTTGAAAGCGCCTAACCGTACAATATTCTGATATACTGTATTGCAGCCTGGCCCCATCTCCTCTAACTATCAGGCTTTATGTCAAGGGACAGATCCTCGGGGGATCTTTTCTCTTAGCCCATCAAGAATCAGACCCAGTAGTCAAGGAGGCTGGAGGTGGTTCTTCATGGAAGTCCAGTGTCAGGCCCTGAAATAGGAGCGGAATATTCACTACTCTGTCAGGTACTTATCAGTTGCCTATTCGGGGTCAGGTACATTTCCCGGTGCTTGGGATTCTGTGGTGAAGAAGACAGAAACTCCTCTGCCCTCAAAGAACTCCTGGAGCATATGTATAGTTTGGGAGGAGAGTCACACAATAACACTAAGAGAGTACTAAAGAATGGAACCTGAAGGATGGAAAACCAAAAGAAGGAAGTGCTTAATTGCACGGATGTCCCTTGAGTGTGCTCCTCGGTGTTAGACTCACTTCTCCCTGGCACTGACCACACTGTATCTAGCCTAGTGGTCTCCCCACTAGGCTGTGTGTTTTATTTGGCTCTTTGTTCCAAGAGCCAACATACTGAGCCCCATACACAGCAGCTGCTCAAGAAATGCTTGTTGAATCAGTTAAGATCCTGAAATGGGTCTTTCAGGAGTTGTCTTACTCGTCCCAGCTGTTTCTCCAGAGTGATGCCTTGTTGCCTTCCACAGACGTTCATTAAAGGCGTGGGATGTGGAAGGCCCACAGGGAGGGGGAGGGGGTATGTGAAAATGAATACAACATGCTTCTCGCCTTCATCATAGCTAATGGCTATTACTTGAATCCATCCTTGATGCTAAGCATTCTTCGTGGTCTCATTCTCATAATGGTGTAAGGTAGGAATTACTTCTAGTTTTACAGGTAAGGAGGCTGTGGCTCAGTCAGGCTAAGGAACTTGCTCAGAGCCTCACAGCTGGAGGGGGCCAAATTTAAACCCTGGTCTGTCTGACTCCCCAGCCTGGGATCACCAGGCCACCCTTTGTATTTTAATCATGAATTCATCTCTCCGTATCTTCCACTAGACAGCAGATTCCGCAAGGAGGGGACCATGTCTTGTTCATCTCTGAATCCTCAGCAGCTGGATTAAGTGTTTCTCAAAGTATAATCTATAGATCACCTGCATTAGAGTGGATTGAGTACCTCCCCCACAGATATATCTAAGTCCTCACTTTGGTCCCCCAACCCTCATGAATATGACCTTATTTGGAAATAGGGTCTTTATAAGTATAATCAAGTAAGGATCTCAAGATGAGATCCTCCTGGATTTAGGGTGGGCCTTAAATCTAATGACTAGTGTCCTTGTAAGAGAAAGTAAAGAGAGATTTGAGACACAGACATTCAAGGGAGAAGGTTCTGGGAAGACACCCAGAGGAAGACCATATGAAGATGGAGGCAGGAATTGGAATTATCCCACAACAAGCCAAGGAATGCCAGAGTTGCCAGCAGCCACCAGAAGCTGGAAGATAATCAATAACTTTATTTCCAAGATAAAAATCCTGGTCATCTCTCAGCCTACTGCCCTATGATAAACCGTGCCTGATTCAATTTCACTATTTGAATTTTGGTTAATTAATTAGATTGCAATCAACCTCATATTCCTTGAGTGTATTGTATGCACTGGCTGTGAGGCAGATAGAAAATAGTTAACCCTGGGCCTCTGCCCAAAGTACAGCCACTGTTTTGGAAGAGAGGGGTCAAATAGGCATATAGTCCTGCCCTGTGGTTAAGGGCACAGCCTTGGGTCTTGTTTTTTGACTGAGATCTGAGTGTGAGTCTTGGCTCTACTTCTTCCTTGGTGCTCATGATCAAAAGCCCAACCCAAGTGGTTCAGTGCAGAGGGAATTTATTGGCTGATGTTGTGGGTTGAATTGTGTCCCCAAAAAGGTATGTTCAAGTCCTAAGCCCCTGTACCTATGAATGTGAGCTTATTTGGAAATAGGGTCTTTGTAGATATAATCAAGTTAAGATGGGGTCATTTGAGTAGGCTCCTAATCCAATGACCAGTGTCCTTAGAGAAGAGGAGAATTTGGACACAGAGATGTACAGAGGGAAGACAATGTGAAGACACAGAGGAGAGAAGGCCATGTGATGAAAGAGGCAGAGATTGGAGTTATGCAGCTGCAAGCTAAGGAATGCCAAAGATGACTGGCAACTGCCAGAAGCTAGGAATAGGAGAGGAACGATCCTCCCTGAGAGCCTTATTAGGGAGCATTGCCCTACTGGCACCTTGATTTTGGACTTCTAATCTCCAGGACTATCAGAGAATTAATTTCTGTTGTTTCAAGCCACCCAGTTTATGGCAATTTGTTACTGCAGCCCTAGCAAACTGATACAGCAGGTGTGACTAATAATTCCAAGATAGGGGTGGCTTTGGGCACAGTTGGACTCAGCACTCAAACAGATGCTCTCTTTCAGTCTTTGGGTCTGCTAGCTGCCTGGCTTCAGTCTTACCCTCCCATCCTCTCAAGTTCAAGTCCAGAGGGGAAGACAGAGACTCTTACGTGGTAGATCCCATAAAACCCCAAGAGTCACTCTATTTGAACCCACTTAGATCCCTCGCCTGTCCTGGAAGAAATCGCTCAGGAGGGTAGTGATCTGATTGTCTTAGGCCTGGAGTTGTGCACAGAGCCCTGGCCAGACCACTTAGAGTGCGAATGTGGGTTGGGGCAGAAGAAGGGGAATGGATTCGGAGGGAGTCACGGCACCGTGCACTTGTCCGAGCCTTGTTTTCACATCTTTTTAAGTACCTACCTCATAGGTGTAATTGTGAGGATCAAATGAAGTAGTGCTTGTTAGTGCTTTGCTCTCTGCTTGGCAAGTTGTGAGTGTTCAGGACACGTTAGGACAGTGAGGATGAACCACAGGACGCAAGCTCAGGTGTTCATGAAATGAAAACTTTTGTATTTTGCTTATATCTTATATCTATTACATCTTAATATAGAGGACAAATTCTCATTGTAAGGGTGGTGGAAATGTAATATGGACTGGAGTTATACCTCTCTTTTCCCCTGAATTTGTATTTAAGTTCTAGGGGGCTTAATTAATACTCAGCCATTGGCAGGAATGATGGCAGGGGTGGGAGGGACATGCGTTTGGTCGGGGCTACCTTTGTTTAGCCATACTTTCCACATTTCAGTCTAGTGTCTGGTCATTGGTCACTGTTGTCCTCCCCCTTGTTCCATTCTCAGGCCTCTTCTGGCCCTTTGGCCACCTGTACCACACACATGCTACTTTGGGTGAATGAAGAACAAGATGATGCGTTGCTCCTTCATTGCTCTGGGCATAGGGGACTTTACTCTGTTGCCCAAGGTGGGGGCAAGGTCATATTCTGCTGCCCCTGCATCACTCTTGACCTTAGAGAAACTTTGGAAAACTGTTGTGCAATTGTCTGCATAGATGCACCACACAACACCAGGCTGGGTCCAGGGAACTTGGGATTATTTTTTCCTTCCTAGGAAAGAAGGGTGTTTTTGTTAGGGTAAAGTCTAAGCCACTATAACAAAGATCCCTACTCTCAAAATATGTTTTAAATGAGGTAGACATTTAAGTCTCTTTCATGTCACAGTGTGGTGCTCCTGCTCATGAGTCCTTTAAGAACTCAGGTTTCTTTCATCTTGTTGCTCCACTGTGTCTTATGTGGTGGTCCTCAACTGTGTGGTTAAAGCTGGGTTGGTGCCATGTTTTTGTCCCAGCCCATGGGAAGGGGGAAAGAGAGAGAGAGGAAGTCCAGGGCAAGGGGCTTTTCTTTAGTTAGGGGTGACTAGAAAGCTGAGCATATCACTTCTGCTCACATCCCATTGGTCTGAGCATGGCCACGCCTTGCTGCAAGGGAGGCTAGGAAATGCAGTGTTTAGCTGGGAGTACCCAACTTAAATTTGGGGAGATTCCATTAAAAAGTAAGAAGGGTATATAGTATATGAAAAAGACAACCCATGAAAGACAAAAAAAAGGATAAGTTGGACTTTACCAAAATTAAAAACTTCTACTCTTTGACAGACTCTTTTAAGAAAACGAAAGGACAAGCCACAGACTGGGAGAAAATTTGTGCAGCACACATATCTTATATGCAGATTTATAAACAACTCTCACAACTCAATAGTAAGAAAACAAACAACCTAATTTAAAAAATGAGCAAAAGAGTTAAATAGACACTGCGCCGAAGAAGAGATTCAGATGGCAAATAAATATAGGAACAGATACTCAATATCATCAGTCCTTAGGGAAATATAAATTAAAATCACAACAAAATGCCATAACGCACCTATTAGAATAGAAAAACAAACCAATAAAAAAACGGATAAACTGAGTGCTGACAAGGATGCAGAGCAGCTGAACGTCTCATCTGTTGCTGGAGGAATGTAAAACGGCACAGCTACTTTTGACAACAGTTGTCCAGTTTCTCATAAAGTCAAACATGCACTTAACCAAACCCATCAGTCCTACCCCTAGGTATTTACCCAATAATGAAGACACATGTCCACAGGATTCCATGTAAAGGATTCCTGCTCATTGTTAAGATGGAACAGAACTACTGATCCATGCAAAAGTATTGGATGAGCCTTAAAAACATTTGTTAAAGAAGCCGGAGATCAAAGGTACCTACTGTAAGATTCCGTTTATGTGAAGTTCTTGAAAAGGCACAACTAAAAGGACAGAAAACAGATCGATGGTGTCCAGAGCCTAGGAGTGGGGTGAGTGGATTGACTCAGAGGGACCCGAGGGAACTCTTTGGAGTGATGACATATTCTGTGCCTTGATTGTGCTGATGGCTACATGACTGTATTGTTACAATTCCTGGAACTGGACACCTGAAATCGATGAATTTTTCTCTATGTAAATTATGCCTCAATAAACCTAATTTTTTAAAAGGGGGGGAAATGGATATTCAGGACAACCATTGCCGTAGAGAGCTTTATTCCTTACCTCTCCAGTTCCCCAACTCATCAAGTTTCCATCACAACTAGCCATGCCCCCCCTACCTCAGTTCCTGGTCCTACTCTGCTCTCCCCACCCCAGGCTGGTTAGGCAAAGCTCACTTTTCATTCCTAGAGACTCACTGATACCCAGGCTCTCCTTTGCACTCTGGTTCTGCACTTCCCCAACTTTGGAGATCTTTTCTAGTCTTTTTGGAGGGTTCCTGGGGGATGGAGCTACTGGGGAGACTCATCTGTGCCCTGATGTATTAAGGACCAGGCTTTCAAAACTGAGAAGCCAATCACTTTGTCACCTGTGTTCTCCTGGGCCCTCAGTTCCTTGGCACATGAGGACAGAATGTCTGGCTTCTAATAAGGGAGAGTGGTATGTGGGGAGAAAGAGAGTAGGGGCTACAAGAAATGGAGCCAAGGTGGATAGCTAGGGGATCAGTTAATATTTCAAATATTATTCATGTTAATAATATTATTAAATGAAAAAAGTGCACAATAGTGAACAATATTATTTTAGACATGTATATAGGCAGCTGGTGAGGCTTGCAGTGGGGAAAAGCTGCTTAAAAGAAGTGGAACTTGAACTGGGTCTCTCCCCTTTGGCTGAAGAGGGCACAGGTGATCATGACAGGAAGCAGGCATGAGCACTGGACTGGTGGTTGGCCTTTGAGGAAATGCTCCAGATAAAGGCTGAAACCAGCGGGTTGAGGTATAGGAGAAATTGAGGTTGGTTAGCCAGGGTAGACCAGATGGTGAATGACTTCCAGAGCAAGACAGAGGGGTGTGCGCTAAGGTAGCTGGTAATAGAGAGGAACTGAATGCTTTTTTAGCTGGAGTATAAGTTGATGAAAATGCTTGGGATTTGTTTCCACTGACCTCAATAATCACTGAACCTTTATCATCTATGAGGTGCTGTGCCAGGCACTGGGGACATAAAGACAAATTTGGTAATTCTGCCAGGAATCAGGGAAAGGCAAGTTAAGCTGAGCAATCAGGAATCTAGTCTTTTCTGTCCCCGTCAACATTCCCAGTTACCACTATTGCTCCTAAGTCATAACCGCTTACCACATGGTTTTCCAACTGTTGGCTCTCTCTCCACTGGACCCAAAAGACCTCGAAGTCTTTGAAAGTTGGGACCACATGTTATTAATTTGTGACCTTAGCACTTAGTACTGTATCTTACCCTTTGTAAGTACTCAATAAATGTAGAATATATGAATTGTTGGATGCTTGAATAAATGAGGTGCTAAGGGAATATAGCATCAGTGGGAATAGAGAAAAAGGGGTGGCTATGAGAAGGACTTTAAAGGAAGACCCCTACAGGATTTCATAGCCAACTGGATTGGGAATATTAACTAGAATGAGTCCAAGAGTACACTTGATGGATGGCCAGAGAGTGGCGGTGCTGGGTATGACAGAGGGTTGAGGGGTGACTGAGTCTGGTGAGAAGAGAACGAGTTCCGTTTCGAATTCTGCATTGTTCAAAGTTTCCTGGGAGTACTTGAACTCTTGTGAGGCAAGCCGAGTGCTTACTGGGAAGGTTTTCGATGAGCAGCTATCTTCATAGTGGCAGGCTAATTTCAGAGTAAGTTTATTAAAATTAGCATGTGGGGGAAAGTGAGCACAACTGCTATTTTTAACTAATGGGATTCATGTTCTCTCCTGTGCAGGGAAGTTCGCATATGTGCTTCTAAAATTGACAATTTCTACTCTTATTATGTTAAAAAATTAATTTAGTGACTTTCACATTGAATAAAATACATTGGCTGAAGATTAGAAGAGGACTTTGGTTAGTCCCTGAATGAAAATGACCAGAGTGAGTGACATTTTCACTCACTGCCTGGTTTTCTACCAATAAAGCCATACCGGGGCTTTGGGAACCTCGTGGCAGAGGACTTTGCTTCGTGGCGAGTCTGCATCTTTCTCTGGCCCTTCAGGTAAAATGGTGCCAGTGGTAGGGGATACCTCTTTCCCAAGGAACATAAACCTTTGGTTGATTTTTTATTTTGAAGTCTTCCTGTTTTCATTTCACCTCTGCTAGTCTACTCTGTTTCCATTATTTTATGCTGTTTTGTTGTAACAAACATCTTAATTATGTTCAAGGTATCAGATCTTCAAGCCACTCTACCCTCTACACAACTATCCTATTAAGCCACTTAAAGAAAAAAAAACAGCACTTTTCATCCGGTCTTCTTACTCAGAAATGTTCAGTGGCTCCCCATTACTGGTATTCAAGGTCCTCCTCAAGTTGGCCTTGGCCTATCTTTCTAGCCTTTTGTTGCATTGCTCCCCTCATAAATTGGCTGCTCCAGCTAAACTGATCTGTCATGCATTCTGGCTTCTATCTTTTCTCACACTCTGACCGCATCTGGGTGGGCCTGCCACTTTTTCCCTGACCACAACCTTTATCAGTCCTTCAAGGTGGAATAGAAGCCCACATCCCTCCTAAAATCATCCATGACCACCCAACCTTGAAATGAGCTCTTTGTCTTGTTGCCTTACGTAGCTTACATTCCAAACCACTCATATAGTACTTACATGCTCCCTAAGAAAGGAAGAGACCTTCTCTGTGTGTGGAGTGTAACTCCTATGCAAGTTAGTGAGCTCCTAAGAGAAGGGACTGTAACCACTTGTGTTGAGGTAGGAGATAGGAATTCTAGAATGATGAGCTTCATGCTATGGCTCAAGAAGTATGGGACCTAAGAGACGATACTGATATAAGTGTCCCAGAACCAACTTAGTTCTGGCCACTTTGCGGGGCCTCTGCTTTGATTTCACATTCTCATTCCTGAAAAGAGTCCACAGATGTGCTTGCCAATCTATAGCTTTGTTAATGGCAGACACACAGGTGAGGGGGGTGGTCAGTGACATCAGGATGCATCTGTCACTGTGTTAGATTGGTTGGTTGACATGAGAAAAGCATGAAGCACAGCTCAGGGATATTTCAGTGGGGCAGGTGGACGGCAGGGGAGAAAGTCAGCATTCAGGGTACCAGACACATTGAACACTACTATGTGCGAAGCCTTATTCATGAGACAGTTATTCTCAAAGGGTTTACAGTCTACTGGTGATAGAGGATAGGGATAAGGTCCATACACTGTGACACACATTGTGATAAGCGCTCTGCAGGTCAAGGGGAAGTTAATTTAGATTGGGGGATTGAGGAAGGTTCTGATGAGGGTCACACTTGGGCCGGGAAGCTTGGGCAGGATTTCAGTAAGTGGAGATGTGAAGGAAGGGTGTTCTAGGCAGAAAGAATGGGCATAGCAAAGGTGCAGATGTGGTAAAATGCAGGGCTTGCTTGGGACATCCCAGATTGTCTGGTCCCTGGTTGGAGACACATGGTGAGATATGAGGTGTTGTTTGTTAGGCAGGCCTTGAATTCTCTGTTAGGGTACAGAGAGTGCTAGGGTCCTGAGTGTGGTCTCCATCCTGGAGGCGACATGATTGTACCCTCTGAGCAGGGGAGAAGTTACCTGGATGCGTTGGGAAGGTAACTGATCTGCTAAAAGTGTATGAGGGGCTGGATGAGGATGAGGGTTGAGCAGGATACAGAGGCCCATCTGAACCTGTAACTCTATCCCTCTGCTTTCATCCACTCTCAACCTACCTTAGTCTGCCTTCCACTCCTTGTTCGCTCCTGAAAATGTTCTTGCCACGGCCACCCAAGACCAGCCTCCTATTTGCCACACCCAGTGGGCTTTCTTCAGGCCTCAACCTGCTAGGCCTGTGCGGCCTCTGACACTCGTCTCTTCTTTCCCTACACGCATCTCTTCTGCTTCCCTCCACATGACCTCTGGATGTGTCCCCCAGGCACCTCACGCTCTGCCTGCCCTAAACAAATTCATCCTCCCTCTGCCTTCCGCCTTTGTCTTCCCTCTTCCCTTCTTCTATCCCATCTCAATTAGTGACATCATCATGGAGCCTTCCTCCCACCTTACTCCCCGCCATCTAATTCTTCATGAAGGTTCATATTTTCAGCTTTTGAACAAGTCCTTAAATAAGAGCTTCGTGTCGCCGTGCCCACCATCCTGCCGTGGCCCAGGCTGTCATTCACTCTCCCCAGAATATTTGCAACATCCTCTAAGATAGTCTTTCCTCCATGCCGTTACTGGAGTTGTCATTCTAAGCACTGAAATGATTTGTCATTCTTTTGCTTAAAGCTCTCTGATTGCTTTCCAAAGTGTGCAGAGTGAAAGCCAGTCCCTTAGTGAAACTCCAAGGCCCTCCTCCCTCCTTATTTCCAGTGGCTCCCCTAAAGTACCCTTATGTGCACCACCTTCCCCACTCTCCATAGCAGTCCTGACTGTTATCAGATCATTCCATTCCCTGAGGCGCCTCTAAGCCTTGGCTTGTGTCCAAAGGTGGCCTCCTACTCATACTTTAAAGCCCAGCTCAATTGTCTTATCCTGCACTTGAGTATCCTACCTCCCTTGGGCCTCAAGAGGTTGGGAAGAGAATGGTATTTTAGTTGGGAAAATGGCATAGGGGACTGTTGGCAGGATAAGAAGGCACGGTAGTGGGGTTCCTGAGGATGGAGGACCCTCAGAGAGGTGGGTGGTCAGCAATGTTAGGCACAATCCTAGGCACATGGTACTTAGCAGGTACGTGTGGAAGGAAGGAGGGAAGGGAGGGAGGGAGGGAAGGAAGGAGTGAAGGAGGGAAGGAGGGAGGAAAAGAAAAAGAAAGAAGGAAGGAAAGACAGTTCACCTTGCCATTTCCGACATTATCTTTGAAGCCAGCCCTGCTCACTTCCAGCCTCTCCTCCAGACTGGTCATGGCCCTGAGGGAGCTGGGAGTGAGTGTCCACCTGGCCTCAGCACATGTCCAGTGTCCTGGCCAGTTTCCTGGTGTCCTGGCCAGCTACGTGGCTCAGGCTACAGTGGATTATATAAGTCACCAAGCTCCACCAATAGGCAGCTACATCGTCCTGGGAAAATCTCCTGATTTCCCCAAGACTGCAATTTCTCTGGACTTCATACAATGAGGATAATAATACCTGCCTTGTGTCTCTCACCCAAGATGAGGATAAAGCGAGATGATGTATGGGAAGGTGTGTTTAAAGTCCCCGACCCTCTGCAGCTGAGGTGGTGGTCCTGTCCTTGCCTGGGCTGGAGGAAAACCCAGACCAGCGCTTCCGAGATGCTTCTGCAGAGGGAGGTGATGTGTCAGCTGCTGGCTGTCAACATGATGCCATTGAAAATTCATATTGATGGGGCACAGATTGACGTAGCTGCTTGCTCTGCCATCTGCAGACCCCACGACCCAGCAATATTGGAGGTGGCAGGGATGGGACTCCCTTTTTCTAGCCAGTTCCAATTTGCTTTTTAATTTGCTCCAGCTTGGTGAGTGCTGTCAGGGTCAATCTGTAACCTTTCCTTCTTTCCCAACAGTCTCCAGCTTTGCAGGCTACTCAATCAATTCCTGGGCACCTTCCTTTTCTGTGGCCTCTTCTGCTCTCCCCTTATTCACCTTCTGACTTTATACCGCTCTTAACGTCCACCATCCAGTCTCCTACCCGAGTTGCTCAGCCTCCACAGTTGTACCCCTCTTTGGTCTTCAGTCATCTGCTGGCCCCTTACTTGCCTCTTATTAAGCTGACAGCAGTGCTGGGGAAAGACACAGCACTTGCTCACAGAGACCTAACAGTAACCTCCCGCCTGGATTCTCACAGGTGCCTCCTCCTCAGCCTGCCTCCTCCTGCAGCTCTTCCTGCCTGACCAAGTGCCTGGAAGCAGAACTCCTATCCTCCTATCCTGACCCTTCTCTACTCAACATCGCCCCTGTTGGCTCTCTCTGTGGCTCAAACTCTGTTGTCATTTAAAGCCTTTCTTAGTTTCATCCAAACCAAGCATTCCAGCCTTATTCTGTATTTCTCCTTTTCACATGTCCTGTGCTCCTGGCAAACAGAACCACTGCAGGTTTCCACACGCCTGGCCTTTACTCCGGCTGTGCCCTCTGCCTGGAACTCTTGTTGTCTTGTCCTCACTGCTCTTTCAAGGCTTGGTCAGGACCACCTCGCCCCCCAGCCGAAAGCTCTCTTGCCTTCTGCAATCCCACAGCGTCTAGGCACATTCCTGTGACCAGTGTCTCCCTGGCCGCCTGACTTTGGAATTATTTCTGTACATGCCTCGCCTCCAGCCTGGAGATACTTGGAGCAGGAACAGGTCGATTCATGTTTGAATCTCCCACTGTGCTCAGCGCAAAGTCCTGAGTGTAGTGAACAAATCTAAAAGAGATGACAAACCTATTGGTTTCTCCGTTAATACTTGAATTGAAAAAGTACTGAATTAAAACAAGGACATCCATTTCTTTTTTGGTCAGAACAACATTTTCATCCATTTCTTTCCCCAAAGTCCCCTTATATCCATTTCATCTCACAGACCTTCTGACTTTGAAGATATAGATTGTGATCTTTTAAAGCTAGTAAGTCAAATCTCCTTTTAATAAGCTCTAAGGGATTTATGAATTTACTAGAAGCCAATTCCCCCCTCCCTTCTTTTCCTTCCTTTCTTCCAAACTCAAATTTTATTGTGTGAGATATATTGCTTGAAAAGAGTCAGGCAGAAGCTGCGGGTGGGAAATCATTTGGTTATAAAGAGCTACTTTCTATAATGGGCTCTGACCTGTATCACAGTGTGTCTGAACATACGCCAGCCTCTAACTCTGCTCTGGACTAGAATTTAAGCTTGCTCCTATGTTATTTGCCACCCACGGTTGACTCTCATGCAAAGAAATTGTGCAATTTCTTTGGTGCCTATGGTCATCTTTTCATCATGAGAAATAATAGACAAAAATAACTCCTTACGTTCATCTCTCTTCCACTGATATTTAAGAGGATTTACCATGTCCCAGACACTTTGCTAAAAGTTGGGGTGCAAAACCCAACAGGATGTTGTCACCTTCCTCTACATCCCCTTATCTAATCCTCATAACCACCCTGCCCGTTAGAACAAGCAGAGGGTAGTGTCCTCATTTTATAGGCAAACAGTCATTCCGAGTGTTTATGAAATGTTCAGAAATGCAGAGCCCTTTTTTATGGTCACTCGGCAAGAAGCCAGCGTGTGGAGCTAGTCCTGGTGGCTTCAAGTCAGATGTTTTCCCACCGGGAGCCCTGGGTTCAGACCCTCTGCACACTCACATCAGCTGACCTAGTGCTAAACCCAAGAACTTGAGCTAAAAAAAGAGACTTTGGGGGTCTGGTTCCAGATTCCTGCTCAGACTTCAATAGAGGCTGGACGTTGAGCAGAAGTGGTGTCAGTTGACTTGCAGATATGACCATGTCCTGTGGTGGCTGGAGGCAGGTGCACCAGCTGACCCTCCCTATCTGAGCAGAGGCTCCGAGGAAGAGAGAGAATCTAAGAAGTTCGAGGATTCACCTTCCCACCCCCTCCTGCTTCACCCCAGTGCAGAGACCCTCCTTAGGCAGCTGCGGGGGCCCTGCCCTTGACGGCCTGAATCTATGAAAGAGGAAAGGTTTAGGGAGAAAACTGAGTGGCTGAGGGTATTACCTATAGATCATGAAACTTTGGGTCACGGTGGATTTAATTTTAAACATCTGAGTGATATAAATTCACTACATGCCCCCAAATTCAGAAAACATAGATAGATTTAAAAGGAAAAACTATAATTCCAGTATCTAGAGCTGACTGCTGTTAATATTTTAGTGTATAACCTTTCTGAAATTTTCCCATGCCTTTCTTTCCAAAGCTGAGTTTATATTGTATGCTTTTTTCTTTTTTCATTTGTATTGAGGCTAACACATGAACGGTGAATGCACACAGTGAATGCTAGATGCATTTTTACATGTGCAGGCACCTGTGTAACCACCACCCAGATCGAGATGTGGAACATTCCGAGCTCCCCAGAAGGTTCCCTATACCCTTGACCAGTCATCACACATCCCTATCCTGAGGTAACCATTATTCCGACTCCTCTCACTCAATGCTGTTTATATAACTTGTTCTTTTTCCTACTCAGCAGTAAGTAGTGAATAGTTTCCATGTCACTAAATCAATGTCATCGTCATCATCAGCATCACCAGCATCATCATCATCATCATCACCATCAGTCATGGTGGCAGCATAGGATCCCGCGGTACTGACAAAACACACATTTGCTGGACTTTGAGCCAATGTCTTAGAAATACTGATTGTCTTGTTTCCCACCATCAGAAAACCCAGATGTCTGACATCAGGGGTTCTATTCAGCTCTAGAACAGGCTGCAGGGTCAGTGACTCCAAGATTTCCCTGTGTTTTTTTGCAAGGCCTGCTTGTGCCTTCTCTGCTCCCTTAGTTTCTTCGAATACATGTGTATTATGCAGAACATCCCAAGAACCACCCCTGTGTGTGTTGGAAAAGGCACCTCGCATCCCAGCACGCAGTGTAAAGGTTTTTACAGGAGAGCAAATTCTAGATGCTAGTTCATCCCATTCCTCAATTTCTTTCAAAAAATTCATTTTTAAAGAAGGAGAGAAATTCATTGGAAAATTTAAACACCTGGGTTTACAGAGAGGTTCTTTTAAGATGACATGGTGAGCAAGGAAAAAAGCTGTTTTGATTGCTGGGATCATTCCTGAAGACACTGACAAGGAGAAAACTTCCACGCGTCTCCCAGAAATAGGCTCCTCCCTGGCTCTGAACGGTTGGGTCTTGATCATGAAGGCGTGAACCGCGCACGTCTGGGAACCCTCCCCCGTTTCATCCCGTCTCACCCCGGTTTAGCTTTTGATTGTTTTATTACCACTGTGACTACGGCCACTACTCTGATTGCTACTTCTTCTCTTAGTTTCATCATTATTACTAATAGTCAAGTTATGTTGTTTCCATGTATTAAGCGCTTGTTGTATGCCAGGCACCACACGAAGCATTTTTCACATAAGGTTCAGTGCAGGCACATGTTTGAAGGAAAAAGGATACATTATATCGAGCTCTTTTTAGTGTGCTGAGTCTTGTGCTGGATGCTTTATAAATGTGATTTCATTAATTCCTCACAACAGCCTGGGAGGCAGCTAGAGTTACCATCGTGGGATAGCTGTGGTCAGTACAACTAAGAGATAAGTAAATGTAAGAGAATATGCGAGTAATGCAAGAGCTGGGATTTGAACCCTAGGTTTTTCTGATTCCAAAGTGTGTGTTTTTCCCACTCTTCCACAGCATTACCAAATGAATGAATGAATCAATGAATGAGTGGACAACCAGCCTGGTACGGTGATGTATTCATTTTTAGGAGGTACATATTTTGAATTATGGAGCCAGAAGGAAAATACTCTTTCGTTTAAACTCTATTTAATACCTTGATATAGTACTTATATACTTTGGTGTTGTGGATAGCCAATGTCACTTGTCAATGGTGACATAGGGGTCTATTATGAATTTGATTACATTCTTACATTCTAGGTGCCATATTTCCTCAATTTCAGTTGTTTGGGTGTATCAGTATATTATTTAGGATTAATCATAATGTAATACTAGAAGCAACAGAGATTTCAAGAAGATAGAATTTTCTGTATTTCTCTTTCAAGTACAATAAATTTGGAGGAAGTCAGCTCAGGGCTGATACGGCAGCTCACAGTTTGTCTGGGATCCAGGCACCTTCTGTTTACTCCATTCCAAGTGAGTTTCCATTTTGTAGACCAATATATTGCTAGAAGTAGGATGATGTAAAAAAGGTGTGCTCCTCCCTTTAAGGAAACTTCCCAGAAGTCCCACAGGACACTTCTTCCATCTTATTGGCCAGCACTTTCACTATATATGAGGGATCATAGTAGTCCCTACCTCATAGGGCCTCCTTGTGAGGACCAAATGGCTAATGTGTGTAAAGTTCCCAGAACAGTGCCTGGCACACAGTGAGTGGTAGAGGAGGCTCTGCCGTCTGTGTTTTGACTGATGCTTCTGTGGTCATATCTGGGATCTGGGCCCATCAGGCTTGGTAGATCTTTCCCAAGGACTTGTTTTAAGTACTTTGGTCTTTGTACCCTCCCATACAGTGTGGACAGCAGCTAGTCCTGATGATATCCATGAAGATGATGATCATGGATGATGATGATGATAAAGATAACCTCTCAGTAAATGCCAGTTACATGCGAGTTACTGGGCTAAATACCTTGTTTCATTCTCTCCTTTAATCTTTCACAAACCCTATGAGGTAGGTACAATCGTGGTCTCCATTTTACAGATAAGGCGTCTTAGCCTCAGCAAGAGATGGATGATTTTGCTCAAAGTCATTTGGCTAGATGTGGCCGGGCGGGGGTTAGAATCCAGGATAGTCTAACCTCCAAGCTCAGGGTCTTAAGTGGGATATCCACTGCCCTCCATATCCTTTTAGGTCTCTGCCTGTGAAATTTCGTCTCCTTTTGGAGGGACTGGTCACATATTTAGCAATTTGTCTCAACACTTCTCTCTTTAGATCCTGATTATCACTGAATTTGCTTTACTGAAAGAGCCCAAACTTTGACATTACCTGCATCAGTGATGTCTATGTGCCTTTTTCCAAGGAATTTTTTAAGTGTCATGTCTTAATTCTGTACTTGCAGAAGAGAAAACTGGAATAACCCTTTTGTTGTTGTTGTTTTGTTGAGGATGATGGCTCTGAGCTAACATCTGTTGCCAATCTTCCTCTTTTTCGCTTGAGGAAGACTGTCCCTGAGCTCACATCTGTGCCAATCTTCCTCCACTTTGTATGTGAGATGCTGCCACAGCGTGGCTCAATGAGTGGTGTGTAGGTCTGCGCCCAGGATCCAAAACCATGAGCCCTGGGCCTCAGAAGCGGAGCTTGTGAACCCAACCACTATGCCACCAGGATGGCCCCTGGAATAACCCATTTTATTGTCATTTAAATGCTCTCCTGATGAATGATGATGACAGACATAGTGGTGGTGGTGGACAAACTGTCAAGGAAAGCAATTAAATTTATGCCACTGTTGCCCTCTGTCTGTTGGTGATGTGTAGCCAGTGAGGATTTTGCCATCTTCTCTGAAAGCCGTAATTCACTCAGAGCAGCCATAGGAGCCTTTTGCTAACATAATCAACCTATGTGCACAGTTACCAGCCAGAGAAACAGACCTGGACAAAGTCCTCGCCTTAAGAAGCATTTCCAACTTAGTCTGGTCTCTGAAATCTCCAGTGATTTGAGTCACCAGGATTGCACACCCACTCCTGTTCCAGAATGAATCTCCACCTAACTTTTCCCTGTGGGACTGAGTTCTGAACTGACAGTTCTTATTGAGGAAAATTTCTCAGTGATCAGTACTGTCTGGAGTTGGTGGAAAGAAAGTGAGAACAACAAAGATGAAGTACGGGAGCGAATTAACGGTGCTCAGAAAAATATGAGCAAGGCGTAAAGAGAGGGAAAAAACAGCTCCCAGCCAAAGCTTCAGATGGGGAGACCTTCATCCTGTAGGCGGAAATTTGAGCCCAAGTGGCCCTTTAGCAATGACTCCGTGGTTCTCATCTGGAGAGAACCACTGGGGGAGATGTAATGATCACGATTGGTTGAAATCTTGGCAGATGGTGCTAAGAGCTCTGTTTCCTTGGATAATTAAAATGGTGATGGATTTGCCTGGCTGATTTCAAGATCTCTAGTCTGCAGATGACTGCCTTTTGGGGCAGACTGGGCTGGAACACCTCCTTGCTGTAGAGCATCTGCATCTGACTCAGGGTCAGAGCGATGGGAGCCAGGGAACAGTCCCACAAATGCTCCACCTTCAGTTGAGTCTTCGTCTTGAGCACTTTGGCCCTCTTATGGAACTATTCATCCCAGCAGGGGGAGAATATTTTTCAGAAAGGCAGGGTCGGCTGACAAACTTAGAAATGGAGATTGCTTCCTTTCTTTGATTAGGACAGAGTTCTTTGAATTACTGTGATAATTAATAACATTGGTGCCTTTAGAATTTATGGAGTGCTTTTTCTTTTTACATGCATTGTCTTATAGAATCCTTATGACTCTTCTGTGAAAGAGGCAGGGCACTGTGGCAGAAAGGGCCTGGAGCAGGCCTGGGTTCAAATCCCACCTTTGTCACTTACAAGCAGCAGGATTTTTTTTTTCTCTTCTGCCTCTTAGAGCCTCAATTTCTTCATCTGTAAAAGGGGGTCATAACATCTAACTTTTGGGTTGTGACGAGGATTAGTGATTTATATACAGGAAATACCGAATTGTGTCTGGCACCCAGTAGCCTCCAAAATACGGCTGGTATTCCCATCATCATTATAGAAGAGGAAACTGAAATGGAGAGGGGGCGAGGCCCAGAGTAGGTGATGGCAGGAAAACCCACCTTCCACTGTGAATCCCAGGTGCTGTGTTCTTCTGTTAGCGATGCCTTTGTCTCTGTATCTCCCAAGTTCCCTTTTGTTAAAGGACAATCCAGGGCATCAGTTCTAGTTTGGCAGATGCCACCCCTTAAGCCTCTCAGAACCTCGTGATAAAGTGGCAGCAGTGCTGTGGTCCTCTCTGCCTCATGGTGTTCAGGGGCAGATCTGAGAAGCTGAGAGCTGATGGATGTGCAAGGGGAGCTGTAGCTCATCAATAGTGGGGGTTTAGGGTCTTTTAATGGTTTCTTTTGAGACAAGGGAAGATGAGCCACAGCAGTTTTACAGCTTTTAAAGACAGTTTGACCAAAACATTGTCCATGCTTTGCTGGCTTTTTCCTACTACCCGGCCCACCAGAAAAGCCCTCTGCAACTGAATTGAATTATTATCACATAATCAAGTAACCAGCGAATCTACCATCATATTCCACATGTGACTGTTATGTCTTATAATATGTCATTGCATACGTGAGTGTTGGTGACATGGGCTGTCACCTGTATGCGGCATATCTCAGGCTCCTGGCAACCTGGATGGAAAAGGGAGACCCTCAGATGCATGGGTAATTTTAATGCCCCATCCTGAACACCTGATTCCTGAAACAAACCAGAATCGCACGCCCCGCCATCAGCATCTCAGCCCGAGGCAAGGTCGGATCAGCCTCGCTCTGGGAGAGAGCAAATTCACTCTTGGCAGCAATGACTTTTAAAAATATGTGCTCTCTTCAGCAAATGAGAAGGGATTTTCTAGCCCATTTATGGCCAACTATAAGGAAAGCCAATCTACAAGGAAAGCCTTGCATTTCCCCCTCATCTTTATAGGCCTGAAAAGAACAGGGTCACACTCATTGGAGAGTGCAGACTGACGGTGGGGAGAGGGAGGAAAGGAGAAATAACAGGCATGCAAGGATTGAAATAGATATTCAGGCAAACCTTCCTTATTCAAAACTTCAGTTAACCAAGACTGTCAGTGAATTTCACATACCCCCCAGCTACTGTAGTTCACATTATAAACTCGTCCAATTACCTGAAATCTCACTTAACTTAAATTTCAGCACATCCCCTGGGGCATCCAAATAATCAAAGTTTGCCTGTCGTGAGTAATCCTGGAGACTCCTGGAGACTCCGAGAAAGATAGATCATAAAAAAAAAAAAAGTCATCTTACAGAATGGCATTAGGATCATTAAGTTACCAACCTGAAATTGCTGAAATTTTATCTAAAAATTACAGAGGTGAACACAGAGTTAGAAGGCGGCTGTGGAAATGCTGAGGGAACTGTTCCATTGGAGACTGGGGTGCAGACACGGACAGGAAGGGCGCCAGCGAGTCAGCCGTGCGTGGCTGGGACGGCCGCAGGCTGGAGGACTTCAGCACAATGCACATCTGCGCGTGCTTAGCCCCACGTGGCGTTTTACTCTGTAGATGCCCAGCTCGGTCTAGCGAGGTTAAGTATACGTGTGTCTCCAGGTGACAGTCCCATATGCCTGTCTCAAGTGGTGAATCTGCAGGACTTCAAAGGATGAAGGCTGTGAAGGGAGTATATGCCCATGTGATGTAGAGAAGTGCTGAAAATGAAGTTCAATACCAGTGCCACTTTGATAGTTCTGTAGGAGCTACCCTGTGGTTTACGTAACTGGACTTTTTTTCTAAACATGATACTGAAATGGGATTTAAAGATTTAGGCTTAATAATAAATTGATGGCTATGTTACTAAAATATATATATTACATGTATACATTTATAATATATATACAAATAAATGTATAGTATACATATTATATATAATATATGCATATATATTTTTTCAGCTTAGTGGGAACTGAAATTCATTTATTTCTCAAATACTCTTTGGGCACTCACTCTGGGTCAGGAGCTGTGCTCGGCTCAGGAGATGCAGAGGTGAATGAGTCAGACCCCGGCAGCAAAGAGGCCTCGGTGTGGGGAGGTGGACAGGTGGGCAGGTGCTGTGGTGCAGTGTGATGCTCTCATCAAGGGGTACCCAGAATGCTGTGCAACCACTGGGAGCCAGCTCTTACTCTGCCCAGGGAGTAGCCAGGGGCTTCCCAGACAGGGACTTGTGAGCTGGGTCCAGGACAGACAAAAAAAGAGAGGGGTGAGGGACGGTGAGCATGGGGGGTGCAGTAGGAGGGGCTGATGGAAACGTGGTGGGTAGGAAAAGTCAGAGAGGTGCATTGTGGCCAGATTTTGTTGGGCTCTTGTTTGCCAGTCTCCTTAAAAAAGATATTTTTGAAAGAAGAGTGGCAGGACGTGATTTATGGTTTTCAAAGGGACTGATGCCTGGACTAGACAGGTAGAGGGAGAAAAGAAGGCTGTCATGGCCAGAGGTCACTGGGCAGGGCAAAGTAGGGCTTCTGGGAGTGAAGGGAGTGCCTTATTTGAGGATAGAGAAGTTATGTTGATGGTTGAACGCTGTTTCCCTAAAGCTGCTTATTGGATGGGAACGGAAGTATTCCTGGATGGAGTAGGAAGAGGGCAGTGACAGTAGAAGGTAGAGGGGAGACCAGAGGAGGAAATACCTCTACAGGGAGAGTGAGTCAGCAGTTGAGAAGTTTCTAAATTATTCCTAAACATGAACCCTTCAGCCACCTGTGTTTATCATCACACTGAGAAGCCTTTCAGAATTAGCAGGCCATGTTCTTGCAGCGGCTAATGAGAACTAGCTTGATCCCATCTGTAAAAGTCACCAAGGACCGTGAGTCATTGTTGATGGAGAGGGTCACCTGGCGGAGAGGGCCCCTCCCTGACACCCCAGCTACCTTCATCTCTCCCAGCAGTTATCTGGCTATAAAGCCATCCAAATAGTAATGTAGTATGTCAGATAGTCATTTAATTATTATGATCTTCCATGTAGCAATTATGACTTGCTTTATTGCACATAACAGTAAATGGGTAGATAAAAGCCACTCAGCGGTGGAAACTGTGTGTTTGGGTTCTTAAGATGATAAGCATAAGGCTACCTTTGTGGTGTTTGTGTGTGGGCATGAATGAACATCAACAAATGTGTTATGACCTCTGCTTTAAAAGTATAAATGAAATGCCATTCAAAAGAAATCTGTTTTTGAGAGGATAATAAAAATATTTCATGATATCTAGTATACATGCCAAAAACTGGGCATGTTTTACCAAGTTTATTCCATTCACATTTCACTGATTACCCAGGATGCTTGGTGTGTGTTTTTTTCCTTTCTCCAGTTGGTAGGTATGTACCCCGCTGTATCCACGTACACCTCACCCTTGTGTGTGTATTTTTGTGCACAGGCTCAGAAGTTAATGACAATAGAAGGAATTGTTATTAAATGGCAGCCATTTCTTTTTCAACCTCTGTTCACAAACCACTAGAAGGGGATCCTGAGCCCGGTTGAGAAATAAGCTCAGTAGAATGGATTCTACCTCGGTTAGTCAGGTGAACATTTGTTTTTTTCTTACTCCCCAGCATTTATTTCTCTTTGTCAACAGCACCCTAGTTTGGAGGGCGTTATCACTGCATCCAGTCTGGAGGGACAGCAGACAGGTGTCCTGTCCTCCCCTGGGCGAAGGATGGCACAGGAACTGCTCTAGGTCAGTGGGAGACACTCTTGACAGAGAGACGAAAACTGAAACATAAGGGCTTTCACTTCTACCCTGTTTGGTGGTCTCTAACTGACCTTTTTTGCACTGAAACCTGGTGGTTCCTGGTCCTTCCTCCAGACTCCAGAGTCACCTCACTGCCTACTCTTTTTAAGTCCACTTCTCTATCTTCCTGCTGCTGCTGAGTGCCAGTATCCTTCCGATACATTCCTATGTTAGAGTGTGGTAACTGTTGCTTACAACCAAAGGGTCCTAATCGATGTATGCAGAGAACAGTCTGGCCCTGCCACTTTTTTTCTTGGTGATGAAGGATAAATTGGCCTCTTTGAGCTTCATCATCCTCATTTCTACAATGGGGCTAATCAAATAACTTACTTCATAGGCGCCCATATGGATTAAATGTGATGTTTCAAGTGGAGCATTTAGCACAATTTGGAGAATGGTAATGTTCACTAAATAGTGGCTGCTACACTTACTATTACAATCAAATAAAAGTCTTCTTCTTATTATTATTCCCAACAGTGCCTGGCACATAGTAGACATTCAAAAAATACTAATTTGTTTTCTCCTTCCTCTCTCCTGAAAACAAACCAAAACCCTTCTTTTCTAGGGTAGGGAGGAAAGCAAATATCCCCAGCCCCTATACAGCATATGAACTTGACAACCAGAATTACACCAGAATCAAAAGCATAAAATGGAGGCATAAGGAGAACCAAGTGTGCATCCCTTGGCCCCACCCAAGTAAGCAGAACGTGGGGCATTTTGCTGTGGTTTGCCCTGCTCAGCTCAGCCCTTGGCGGTGCGGTTGGGCAGCCACGTGACCCACCCCCCCAAAGGATGTGAGCCTGATACCAGCTGCCGTGGCTGAGGCTAAACCCATGCGTGCGTCTGGTTGCCTGGGTAGCATCCTGCCTAACAGTATTGCGTTAGACAAGGTGATAACAGACCCCACATTAAGAAAGAGCAAAGCCAGTGTAGTCTTTGTAAGGCTGACAGATCAAATCAAACAGCAGGATCCAGAGGTGTGTCTGCAAAGTGGGCCCTGAACCCCAACTGCCTTCCCCTCCCTGTGAGCTTGGCAACAAATTCTACTCAAGCTGAATAGTCCAGGATAATTTACGCCACGTGATGTCAGGATGAAATTGTCTTCTAAAAGGACTCTTAATGTCACTCCCCTATTCAGAGACCCTCGGGGCTCCTGCTTGCTGGCAGAATAAAATCTGAACTCCTCAGCGCCACTTCTAGGCCCTTTCTGACCTGGACACCATCCATCTCTCTTTCCAGCTTCATCTCACGCAGCTTTTATTCCCACCCTGCCCCCGAAGCCAGCCCAGCGCAGCCTGCTCACTATTCTAACAGTGTGTCTCTTGGCATCTCACCTTTGTGCTTTGCTGTGGCTGTTTCCCTGCCAGGTGTGTTGTTTTTCCATCACCACGATCTGTCACAACATCATCTATCCCCAGACAAAACGAATCCCACTACCTGTTCTTCGGGATCCATTTCAAATGTTCACATCTTCCTCCACCTCTTTGAATACCTTCTCTGAGTGATCATTCTCCTGGAGATAAAAATAGGAGTAATAATAATAACCACGCACACGGCGCTTGCTATTTTAAATGTTTTACATATACTAATTCTTTTATTTCTCACAGCAGCCCTATGAAGCTACTACAATTCTACCCATGTAACAAATGGGGAAACTGAGGCATGAGAGGCTAAGTAGTTGATCACCTAGCTAGTGAGTGGCAAAGCTGAGATTTGAACTCATGCGTCTCGGCTCCTTCTGCCATGCTCTCAACCATTACTCTGAACTGTTTTTCTCTGTGTTTTGGGAGCTTTGTTTGTATCCCTTTATAGCATTTAAGCATATTTTAGTTAGTAATTATTAGTGAGTGATAATCAGGATACTTATCATCTATTTTATTATAATAATAATTATTATTGCTATAAAAGAAGTACCAGGCACCTTTCTAAGTTTATATGGACTATGTCTCCCCAGCCGGGAGTGTGTGCCTTCATTTGGCAGTGCAGAGAGAGTGCTGAACTTGAAATGAGAAGAAGCCTCAGTTCAGGTTTTAGCTCTGGGTCCTGCTAGCCAGCCTTGGATAAGTCAGGGTACCTTTCTGAGTCCTGGCTTCCTCATCTGTAGAACGAGGGGCCTGGCTTAGATGATTCCTGAGGTCTTCACCAGCTGTGAGCTTGAGACTCTGTAAAATGGGTATAATACCACATGTGTCACAGGTATGTTGAATCTGTAGTAAGATAATGGATGAAGTTTTCTCATTCATTATATATACATGTGGAGCACCAGCTACGTACCATGCATTGTTCTTAGTGCTGGGGATCTGGAATGAAAAAGCAAAGTCCTTGCTGCCATGGAGAGAGAGAGATGTTGAAAATAGACCAATAATTAGTTATATAACTCAGGGTCAGGTGATAAGTGCTATGAAGGAAAGTAATGCAGTATAAGGGGATTGAGAGGCTGGGTAGTGGCAGATGGGGACAAGCTTCCTGAGGGGGAGACATTACAACAGAGATTCGAATGAAGCCAGGGAACAAGCCACGTAATTCAAGCAGGGGGAATAGCAGTGCAAAGGCCCTGAGGTTGGAGTGGTCAAAGACGAGCAAGGAGGCCAGTGAGGGCAAAGAGCAGTGAGCAAGGGTGAGTGGAAGGACTTTGGATTTTGGTTTAAATGTGATGGGAGGCCATGGGGGATTTTGAGCCACTACTTGTCTCCATCAGCTTTCCTCTAAAAAGCATCTTTCTCATTACTACGTGGAAAATAAACTATAGCTGAGTAGAAGCAGGAGGTTAAAGCCACAGTCCAAGCAAGAGGTGATGGTGGTTTGAATGAGTGTGATAGTGTGGAACTGGGTGAGAAGTTTTCAGATGCAGTATGTCTTGTGAGGGTCGCACCCATAGGATTTGCTGATGGGTTCAATGAGGGCTGGGAGAGAAAAAGAGGCAGGGATGACTCCAAGGCTTCCAGAGAAAACCAAACATGGCGTGTGCTATTTATGAACCAGGAAGATTTGAGAAAGGGCGGGTTCGAGGGTTATCCAGGGTTCAGTTTAAGACACTTCTCAGGTGTTCCGATGGAGGTGCACAGGTGGATGGCAGAGTAAGAA
The DNA here is from genome assembly GCF_021613505.1 of Equus quagga. Lineage (NCBI taxonomy): Eukaryota > Metazoa > Chordata > Mammalia > Perissodactyla > Equidae > Equus > Equus quagga. The sequence goes on from NC_060269.1 coordinate 135,922,466, forward strand.
GTGCAGCTGAGAGGTCTCCACTGGCAGTGTCGATTTGGGTGAAATCAGCGGAGATGACGTGAAAGCCGTTGGCCTGAATGTGGTCGCCCTGATGGGGGCAGGAGGGGAGGTCGGGGTAGGATTAGAGTTGAGGAACAGAAGAGGGCTAGGGCCTGGTCACAATTTACACAACTATGTGTGCAAGTGCTCTTTGAAAAATAAAGTATCTCATGCCTGCAATTCAGCTGGCCAGGACCCCAGTGTGGTGAACTGCCTGTTGTCCCACACCCTGCTTAGGCGGGACTCTTGATGATGTGAAGGTGGCTGATCCCGAAGCAGATCTATGGGTGGCCTCTTGCCCCTCCGCCACTCACCATGGAATACGGTTGAAAAGGTCCCAGGAGGGCTGCCTGTCTTCCAAATAGGGCCTCGGAATAGTAGGAATTCAAATGCACTGCTTTCAGCTACACAGTTATCTCTGATCGTGTCTGTTAAAAATGTGGTTTGACCAGAGAGAGGTAATATGTGGAACTGCTCATAATTTATTTGGTACCAACGTAGAAGACTAAAAAGAACCTGGAATTTGTAGTGAAGAGCCCTAGTCTGAGCTGACAATTGTTAGTTACGTGACCTTGGGAAAGACACTTAATGTCAGCTGTTTTGTCCGTAAAATGGGACTGTTTTTGTCATACTTCTCACATAGTGTTGACTATCAAATGAGAGATTGCCTGTGAAAGTGTTTTGTTATCTTTAAAAGCTATAAAAATTATACCTTTGGGGCCAGCCCAGTGGCATAGTGGTTGGGTTTGCACGCTCTGCCTCAATGGCCTAGGGTTCAGGGGTTTGGATCCCAGGCATGGACCTACACACCACTCATCAAGCCATGCTGTGGTGGTGTCCCACATACAAAATAGAGGAAGACTGTCACAGATGTGAGCTCAGGGACTATCTTCGTCAAGTAAAAAGAGGATGATTGGCAACAGACGTTAGCTCAGGGACTATCTTCCTCACCTAAAACTAGTAATAATATTTTTTAAAAAGTTCACAGAGCCTTTTAGCACAGCATCTTTCACCTCAAGCTCACAGTCACCTCAGTGAGGTGGGCAGAGCCGAGTATTAATTAATCAGAGTTGTGCCTCAATCCCAAAGAACTGGCTAATTATTTCCTTTACAAAATGACCTTTAGTCAGGTGCCTTTTGTACCTAGTCATCTTTCCAAACTCATTTCAAGCATCATCTCCCCCGCATAGCTTTTCCTCCCGGCCCAACACCCACCCCCCGGCCCCACTCTTGCCTCTATTGGTGATTTTCACTAAATATTTTTTGAATGAATGAATAAATGTGTAGAGTGGCTTATCATAGAATAGTGGTTTTCAAGCTTTTAAAATGGCAGTCCACAATAAAAGTGTGAAAGTATGCATCTATGTGTTTGTATTCCTGCACACATACTCAAAAAGCAAAGTTTCATGGAACAGTACTTACCTTTACTGTGTGGGATGCATACTGATATTTTCTGTTCTATTCTGAACCTTTTTTTTTTTAAGACATTGAGGGTTGCAACTGAATTGATTTTGCCGGTAAGACTAGTGTATCGTGGCCAACAGTTTGGAAAACACCGTTACGGAATATGCTGCCAGCTGGGAACCTTGTTCTTTGCATATGGGCAAGCCACTTGGCTTATCTGTGAGGTTTACCCGAGCTCAGCATGCAATGTTAATTCTAAAGAATAGAGAGATCCGGAGGCTATGGGAATAGGCACCTAGCAATACGGCAGCTTGAATGTTTACCGTGTGTAACGTACTTTCAGTTTTTCTTGGCCTATACGAGGAAGTTGAAATCTAATAAATGCTTAGGTTTTGGCAGTGATTATTTAAAAAAGGTTTGATTTTAGTCACACATACATCATCAAGACTATGTAGATATTTGCAAGGGTGACTTTCAAATAAAAGTCAGGTTCCCTCTCCAAGATCCTTGAGCCCCAGATGTGTTTCAGATTTTTTTTGCATCTGAAAGGAAATATGATAAGCGTACTCTATTTTATGTATCATCCCCAGTAGAGTTGTGAGCAGCAGCCGGTAATCAAACACATTGATCTGTCCTCAGCAGTGTATGAATATTCACACCCAGTGGTATAATGACCATAAGAACCCTCACATCAGCTAAAGGCAGGAAGGGCAGTGAACACGTTTTCAGTTTTCAGATTTTTGGGGTGTCAGAAAATCCCATAAGGGATTGTGGAAATAAAATTTTTTTATCCAGGTATCATGTTTTTCCTTTTCAAAATCAGCAGGACCATTTCTCCCTTTAGGAGATCAATGCTTGGCTCAGTGCTTAACACATATAAGGCACCCAGAAATATTTGTTGAATGAATGATCGAGACCAACTACAGCTTCTAGAAAACTGTTACCACTGGGCTGCTGTGGAGAAAATAGCCCTTTAGTTTTATCTCCTTATAATGGATGGAAACTTTATTGCTTCCGCTTGGCTCCCTCACAAGCAGCAGAGGGCAGAGATTCTTGTGGGTCCCTTTAGTTTTTTCCTTCTTCCCTCAGGCCTTGTTTCTGAGGAAAGAAGCTGCAGGCCCACTAGTTTTGGGGAGGTGGGGAGTGAAGATATAATGATTTTACCTATTTGTTCTAGGTCTGAAAAATAGCCAAATTCAAAATTGCCCCTTCTTAGCTTCCTTGTGCTGAGAATGCCAACTCAATGCAGTAACTGACTCCATGAATATTCTGGCTTTTTTTTTTTTTTTTGTACAGAGTGCTTAGTTTGCCAGCAATTGGGATTTCACAGGCTTAGCTCTACAAAGATCTGAGTTCAAATTCTGGCTCTGCCAATCCCTTGGCGCGTTAGGTAAACTCTGTTTCACTTTCTCATTTAGAAAACGTGAGTGATAATGACACGGTAAGCTCATTGTGCTGTTTTGAGGATTAAAGGAGGTCGTACCTAGAAAGCATTTGTCACAAAACTTTATTTTTTGTTGTTGTTAATAGTAATAATAATATTGATAATATTAATCCTCTTTGTCACTGTGATGGCCATACCAGGGGCACATGTGAGCTCCACCAGTCTCCCTACCCTTGGGGTCTTTTGTATGCACTGTGTTAGTCACGATAGGATAAGGAATGCTCCAGTAATAAACACCTCCCTCCAATTTCTGTACCTTAACACCACAAAAGTTTATTTCTGGATCATGCAGATTTCTCTGTGGACCCAAATGACTCTCCAGGGCAGTTGTCTGCCTGTGTTGGCTCCACGCTCCGGGCTGTTTTGCTCTTATGGTACCTCCATAGCAACACATGCTTCCACAATTGTTGCCGCCAGGAGAAGAGAAAGCTTGGCGATTCTTATCTTGACTCTTCAGAGCTTCTACCATGGAGGTGACTCATGTCCCTTCCAGTCCCATTTTATTGGATGAAGCAAGTTACATGGCTATGCCTTACTCCAAAACAATGGGAAAAGGCAGTCCTGCCAAGTGCCTGGAAGGAAAGGAGAATTGGAAATATTGGAGAGAGGCACTACTGTGGACCACACAGACCTTTAGCCTTTTCTCACTCTGTTGTAAATTGCTTTTGCAAGCACAGCTTCAGCCCCAGCACCCTTCCCAACCAGGTGGCAATCCTGAAGCTCCTGCTATATATTCTGGAACTGCCACTGTCACAGATGATCTCCGGGAACCACTGAGCCAGCTCTGACTTGGACAAGGCAGAGGAAGTAATTTCTGGGTGCTTAAAGTGAGTCATACCTGCTGGACCGGAGCCCCTCGCCCCCAGGGTTTTCCCAGCACCCTTTACCCCCAGTGATATTGGATGGCGGTGTTAAAATTGTGGGTTCCTCAAGTTGGAGAGCACCCTGGGAACCCCCCTCATTTTCCAAGTGAGGAAACGGAGGCCCAGGCAGTCTGTGTTTTTGTTCCTTGTGTCTGTAGCTCTCCCAGAGTCCCAGCTGATCACGGCCCATCGCCACACCTATGTCTGGACGGAGGCCTCCTGGTCGACCTCCTCCATCATCTGTACTTATTCATCCTCCTTTAGGAGCCAAAACATCCCAACCACAGTAACTTGGCTTGTCTGGCTTTCTGTTCTATTTTCGGTCCCTTTGGAAGCTGAGGCTGGATCCGTGCATTCACTGGTTGTTTAGAGCTGCCAACGAAGGAGGACCTTCAGGACGTTTTTCTTTCCCTCCAGTTTTTTTGTTGTTTGTTTCCAATTGGAGGGCTAGGAAATGGGACATTTTAACAACTGCCATCACAGGGACTAAACTATCACCATTTTAGAATAAGAGTGAAAAATTCCGTGCCATTCCCCAACACAACCCCCAACCCCCCCATACCTTCCAGAGTTCCTATTGATATTTTAATGAGACTCTGCACGTATAGGATCTTTGGCCAGATGCACTAAAATATAGTTCATGCTTGTACTTGCTTAGAACCCCTCTGTGCTACAAAAGGGAGCACAGACACCCTCAGAATGGCTCTGAGACCACGCCTTGCCTCTGAACTTGTGGGCTGCCTCTGGCCTGTCAGTTCCTCCAGACTATTCTTTTTTCTCCCTAAAGTCCCCCAGTACATAGTTGTATATTTTTAGCTGTGGGTCCTTCTAGTTGTGGCATGTGGGATGCCTCCTCAGCATGACCTGATGAGCAGCACCATGTCTGCGCCCAGGATCCAAACCAGCAAAACCCTGGGCCACCAAAGCGGAGCACATGAACTTAACACTTGGGCATGGGCCGGCCCCTGGTTCTAACTTTTTAGACACCGTGAAGCTTGAGGCCTCCAGAGCCTGGGTTTTCGAAGTGTAGATTGGGTAAGAATCACCTGTTCCATGTCCCAACAATGCAGATTCCTGAGCCAATGACCAGAGATTCCAATTCAGAGAATCTGGGCTGGGGCCCAGGAATCGGCATTTTCTCAAGCATCTCAGGGTGATGGAGAACAGTGTTTTCTAAGGTTCCTTGTTGATGCCACCTCACCAGGCTGGGGAGACTACAAGGGAGGCATCCTGCCTTCGGCCAGGGCAGCGCCACCTTGAGCCATTTTAGAAATGAGGCTTCAGCCTAAGGTTTATCCTACTGAGAAGAATAAATGACATAAAATATTTGAGTAAAAACTTTTAGAACAAAATTTTTGAAATTCGCCATTCTAGACCGTAGTAAGCAGAAGAAAGAACAGTCCAGCAGCGGCTTTCTAAAGACCACCTTTTCTTGGCATGGCTTCCTCTTCTGTACAGAACATGTTTGCTTTCTGACCCTTTGGTGGAGTGATTATAATTGTCCTGTTTTCATACCTAAGAGGAACCGAACTTCAGCGATTCTGCTCCTCAAATCCCAGGTCACGGGGTCTTAGCAGAGGCCTCTGTGCCTGCTTTCTGCCAGGTGCCTCAGACCCTAGGGAAGGAAGGCGTTTACTGCCCTTCACAGCTTCCGGGGCCCCAGGTGGACCAAACCTTGGGAGAGAAATGGCTTCTCTCTTGGACTCTAACGGTTTGCAGTTCAAGGTCAGGAGCTTGAGTTTCCACTTTGCCAATACGTGTCGGCCCTCACCTGTTCCTTCAGGAGACTGGATGTTGCCTCTCATCTTGCCTCCTGCACATTACACGGTCTCCACGTGATCGGGATTTTCTTCCCCAACGTCGGAAGACACTGAGTATCTTTGGGGCCTCAGATTTGGATCTGATAAATTGAAGGGACAAAGGTGACCATCCTTGTGCCACCAAGACTAACAGCGCCAACACCCGAGGTTGCTGAAGACACAGGGGCAGATGTGTTAAATTGTGTGTAAATGGTATTTTTTCCTGTGAAATCTCAATACCTCCCTTAGGACCTTGCCGTTGAGGGTTTGGAGCCACTTTGCTCTGATATTTACTCGTTGGGGATTTTACTCTGGAGAAATCACTGTGGCAACAGGACGGTTTTGCCTCCATGAAGACGATGTCAAAGTCTGAAAATCCAGGACGTTTTAAGGCAGGATTCCAACCTCATTACTGCCAGGAATAAGATTCGTCCAAGGTGGAAGTGTCCTCTCTTAGAACTCAAATCCGTCTCAGAATGGCTTTTCTTTCCCCTTTGTTTTTGAAGCTAAGCAATTACTTTCTTTTTTTTCCTAAGGAAAAAAAAAATTGTGCTAATGCACAAAACTCTCTTTTTCCCCTCTCATTTATTTGAAATTGAACTTAACAAAGTCAGTTCCAAGCCAGCACTATATATGAGTAATGCTTTTTGTCCATAAAAGAGCATTGACTCGAATGGTAGGGGAGTGCTGATTCTCTCTGCTTTGTGTGAGCGTCCATAATGACAAAGTGCTCATGTCAGAGTGTATAATGAAACTATAAATTGTTTTCATGAATGCTCTGAATTTGGTCTTTTACGGGGCAAATTCAAAAGGTATTTAGTGCCACATTTCACATATGTGAATAACACCAGACGGGGCAGTATATCCAATGAAAGCAGGGTCCCAGGTGGGCTCACGCTGGCCCATGTGGTGGGTGATTATCAGGTGAGGGTGGTTCACGGTAGGAGAGTCAGGAGAAGGAGGGACAAAGATATCCTCTCACTCTGAGGAAGCGTTCCAGCTAGGTACACCCAACTGTCTGGGGATAATTCAAAGTGCGGCTAAGATACATAGCTCACTAAAATCGGTCTCTGGGTGGTGAGTGGCTGCATTGGAATCAAGTTGTGCGTGTCTTGGCCAAGTTTGTGAACAAAAATACTCAAGTGAGAAAATGTCTGCTGGGTTGTGTGGGCAGGTGCCATCTATTGCAGTGATTTATGGTTCAATTAAATTATTTTTAATAACATTTTTTGTATTTTTTAAATTATGGGAGCCATATGAGTTTATTCTAGAAAATTTAGAAAACACAGAAAAGCAAAAAGAATAAAATCAAAGAACACATGCAAATAATTTTGCTGCCAAGCGATAATTGCTAGTAGTATACAAAATTTTTGTTAAGTATCTTTCTGTGTATATCATTTTGTGAAATTTTAATGAAATTTTACCTAATGTTATCTAGATATAGAAATCCTTTTAAAACAAAATTAGGGTCCAGCTATTTATTTATCTATGTAATTTTTTAAAAGTTAAAAATTTTTTGCTTATTGGTCAATTAAATTATTTTATCTGTCCCAGTTTGCCAAAGTTCGTGAAGGTCCAAGGTTGTGGTTCTGTCGCGAGGGGAGTATGTCAGGAAACGGAGCAGCCTTTACGTGCACATGTCATTTACTGACGAATGTTTCTGGTGTGTGATCTCTAAAGACAAAAAAGGGAGCAAAACAAAACCAGTGAATGCAGTGCATGTCAGATGGACGGCTGTCGACGTTTCTGACCAGTCGCTTGGGTCTGTTGGCTTTGCAGTACCTGGTGTGTAAAAGGAAGCTGGAGAGCAAGAAGGAAGCACTACTGATCCTGTCCAAGGAGCTGGACACATGCCAGCAGGAGAGGGACCAGTACAAGCTCATGGCCAACCAGCTCCGAGAGCGCCACCAGTCCCTAAAGAAGAAACACCGAGAGCTGATCGTACGTGTTCTGTCACGGTGACATTCTCATTCCCTCATTAAGATAGCAACAGGGGATTTTTACATGCTGTTTCTGCAAAAAAAAAAAAAAAAAAAAAAACGGTTGAATTCAAACAGTTCCAAAGTGGAAAAATTAAGAAGTGAAAGTTGTCACTCCTGTTTCCTCCATAAGCCAGTCCCACTCGCTAGTTGATAGGTATGTGCTCCCAGGCTGCTTGCTCCAGCATCTGTGAAACAGACACATGTACGTCCCTGTTCCTGTGTGCCTCTTTACTTGCTAACCTTTTTAGATGGAGTTTTTTAAAGAAGATTCGTGTTATAAATCTGCCCTGTCTGATACAGAAGCCACTAACTACATGTGTTTATTTAGATTTCATTTTAAATTAATTAGAATTAAATGGAATTGAAAACTCAGTCCTTCAGCCTCACTTAGCACATTTCATGGGCTCCATCGCCCTAGGTGGCTGGCGGCTACTGTATTGGATTTCCTTGAGAGAGAACCTTTCCGTGGTGGCTGCTGTGTGAACGGTTAGCTATGGGACATTTCCATCACTGCAGAGTTCTGTTGCATAGCATTGTATAAATGTTGTTCTGAAAGTTACTCTTTTCTCTCAGCACTTTATTTTGGACATCTCTCTAGGCCATACGTACAAATTTAATTCGTTTTTAAAAATAGTTGCATAATAATATTTCCATATTTTTTTTAACTTTTCCTTATCCTGGGCATTTAGATTTTCTCTAGGTTTTCATATGGTAAGATTTTTAAGGATGCAAATTATACTGAAATGGAGGATACCAACTGCGTACTGCTATTTTGCATCCTTGCTTCTTTTTTCTCACTGAGGCAATCTCTTTTTTAAGTGCTGACACTATTGCTAACATTTAACCATCTGTGCCGGGATCAGTGAACTGTCCTGGAACAGAAATAGAGTAGAAAGATTCCTCAGGTTAAAATAACGTTGACCTATATGTGGACAGCATCAGCTAGAGGAGTGTTTGAGCATTTACTCATTCACCTTAGCAACTTGTATTCCCAGATGGCACCCAAGGGAGAGGAATTGAACTTTTAAACCAAAAGGTCTGATGGGACTGGAAATTCTCAGTTAATTTTCTTTTATTTTGAGCAGATCCTATCCCTACCCCCCAAAATTATTTTTCCCATAGAAAAGACTCAAGCTGTGTCTGTGTGTGTGTCCATTACTTTCTCTTTGGATCTAACTATGTAGAAAAGAGGAACTCAGCTCAAACCAAATGAAATAGTATTTCAGTTTAGATTCTGCTCAAAAATAATTTTAGTAAATCCAGTTTATTTATTTAGGTTCACATAGTTTTAGAAAATATATAGATTTGGTCCTAATTGCAACTAATTCCCTAGAGGTTTTCCCAAAATAACTCTGGTTCAGTTTATAGTTAATATTTTAGGTACCTTTGAGCTTGGTTCGTCACAGTACTAGTTGCAGGGCTGGGAGTGGGGAGAGTCTGAATTTAGTTCATAGTTTGGTTCAATTCCTTGAATCTAAGCACATCTTTTTTTTTTTTAATAAAATGTACTATTTGTTTCTTTGTAGGATGGAGATCCGTCAATTCCCCCTGAAAAGAGGAAACAGGTAAGACTTATTCCTGATCTTTGATAACTCTCAGACTGTACGTATTGATGCCTTACAGTTGAGGGGAGCAGGGAATCCCAAATGTACAGAAAAATCTTTGAATTTCCCAGAATCCTTGTGTATTCCGGGGCATAGTGGGTGGTAGAGAAATACTGACTACGGAGAGGTGTTAGGGTTGTGGTGAAGGAAACCCGGCGAAGTCTTACAGGGAGGGAGAGGACCCCAGTTGACTGCATTCCCTTTCTTGTTGGGAATCTTGTTGGAACCCATGAGTTGAGGTCTCACAGCTGTTACACTTTACTGTTACTGTTACTTTATACTTTACTGTTCTGAGGTAGATACTGTTCTGCCATTTACCTTCTGCCACGTTAGACTTTTCAAAGCCATCCTACCAGTAAAACTCACAATCCATTTATTTTCTTATCTCCTAAATGGTAGCCAACGTTGTTTATCACTGACCCATTTTTTTCTGCAGAGATTTTAGATGCCCACTTTTATCAATGAACAAATCCTTATATATATACATTGGGTCTGTTTTGAACTTCCTGTTCTGTTGCATTGAGCTTCCTGCACAGTCCTGTGGCTGTACCATGTTGTTCTGTTTTTGTGGTATAATATTTTTGATGTCTATTTGGGCCACTCTCCTTCCCTTTGCTCTTCCTTTTCAGATGTTTCTTATTTGTTACTTTTTTAAGATAAAACTTAGATTTTATCAAGTACTCCTCTGACCCCACCAAAAATAAAAACCCCATACCTAGTGGTATTTTGATTGGGGTTTTGTTAAATTTATAGATTAATCTGGGGACAGAACATTTTCATAACGTTATGTCCAGGAATATTGCACATCAAATTTCTTTTAATCCAGTTGCATACATACATACACGTATATATTGCTTTTTCCAGAGATATCTTTGTTACAACTTTCCTTGACTTCACAATTGTTCTGTGTACTGACATGCCCTGAATTATAGCCTTTTATGGGCTTGAAGGGAGCCCAGATGATGGTGATGTTAATGCTGTATATTCCAGGTTATGGGAAAGCCTCTGCACCAGAGCAGGGCTTCAAAACTGGGACATGCAATGAGCACATAGGTACACAGATATTGTTTGGCCTCTTCAGAGCTGTAAAGGCTAACTCAGCACCCTGTTTTTGTTTATTGATCATATACCTGGCACTGCATGTAAATTTCTTGGGTTCATTACCTTGTGATTTATGATGCTGAGTAAACAGTATACCCAAGACGCACATACACACACATGCACACACACACACGCACACACACACACACAGAAGATATTTACCCTTAAATAGCAATTCAGTCCTGTGGTTATCTATTCAGTCATTCAATTCTGCTCACTCCGTACTCCCTTCCTATGTTATTTGATTATTTTATAATGCTCCGGGTTTGATCTAAAATCAAAATTTTCTATGGAGCTAATTGATGTTTTTTCCTAAACAAAATTACATGGAATTTTATCATAAATGTTTAAAAATTGGGATCCTTAATCTGGAATTGCTCAATGTTTTTGTTTTTGTGTTTTGGTGGCTATGAGCAGTCATCTTTGCTGCAATTTTAGAGTTTGTTAGTATTCATGAAGGAGTTTTACAGTTTAAGTGAATTCACATTCCATGACTTTATAATAAAAGATTTACATCGACTGAGGAGAATCTGATGAATTCCAGTAAGTCTGACAAGCTGCTTTCTTACAGCTCTAAAAAAACAAGTTCAGTGTTCTAAGCTCCGGCTTTGTAGCTTTTAATATGGCGTTCAGTTTCTGTCTCTTTAGGATTTGATATGGTGGTGTGAACTTGGACTCTGTGGCCGGCTTGCCTGGGTTGGAACCACTGACTTGCTGCATAAGATAGGGTGCATTGGGGTGCAAGGGACAGAAATTCTAAACTGCTTAAACAATAAAGGCATCAATGACCTTACATAACCAGAGGTTCAGAGGTAGTGCGGGCTTCAGGTGCTGTGCTGTCATATATTTGTTCTTTCCACTGTGCCACACTTAGCAAATAAAAATATGGGGCACTCAGGTAATCTGAATTTCAGATAGACAATGAATGCTTTTTTTTAGTATAAAAGTGTATCCCATGCAATATTTGGGACATGCTTATACTAAAACATTACTCATTGTTTATATGAAATTCAAATTGAACAGGGCATCCTGTGTTTTATCTGACCACTCTACCCTTGTGCCAGTTTTAACATCAGCTTCCTCTTAACATCAGCTTCCTTCTAAGACTGGTTCCCCTAAGCAGGAGAGGCAGAAAATCCAGCCATGGAATGTAAGTCCTTCCCTCCAATGTGGTTGGGCCAGCGTAGGACATGCTCCCATTCCTGGTCTACTAACATTCACTAGGAGAGTCCTGGCTTAGATTAATCACCTGCAATAGGGGGCTGTTAGGGAGCCAGCAAAGTAATCGTATAGCCTTGGGTAGGTTCCTTTGGGGTCTGAGTTTCAGCTTTCTCATCCATAAAATGGGAATAAATATGGTGCCCACCGTGTGATATGGCTGTAAGGAACAAATGAGATAATGCATGTTAAGTTCTCAGCCCAGAGCCTGACACAGGGTGAGCATCAATGAATATTTATCATCCTCTCCTCCTCATCATCATCCCCTTTTAAAAAATCAATTATACATTAGTGTGTTGATTCTGTCCACCACTGCCCTTGTCAGGACTCTTTTGGTTACACTTTGCAGCTTGGGCCAAAGAGGAGGTTCCTGGCTCATAGGACCTCAGAAGGGTTGGTTGAGCAGCCACCATGGGAGGCAGAAATACAGCAGGGCCTCAGGAACAGCTACCACCGGGCTTCAGGTGCCCCCCAGGTCCCTCCTCTGTCCTCAGGTCTCTCTGTGTCAGTCATAATCTCTTTTTGTGGACTTCTTTTCTCTGTAGAATAGGAAACGTGGCTGCTGATCACATGAGGGCTATAGACCCTGCATCTTTGATCACTAGAAAAAGCTGCTCCCCAAGTCCCAGGGGAGAGTGCCCCTAAGCCAGGCTCAGGCCAGGGGCCCATTTCACGGGCAGACAGGCATGGCCAGGCATCCTATAGATCCAAGGCAGCTTCTATTATTGTCATGTTGAAGGGGTGCTGAGTAGACAGGGTCATAACCATCGACTCTACACGCCTTCTCAAGACAGTCTTAGGAGGACAGATACTAATGATCGTAGCCAATGTTTTTGAGTGCTCACTCCTGCAGTGCGCTGAACCCTGTGCCCAGGGTTGCACAGTGGATGATCTCATTTAGTTCTCACACAACATGTGAGGTAGATGCTCTTAGTATTATTGCCATTGGACAAATGAGGAAATTGAGGCCTGTGGTAGTCAAGGAGATCACCCATGAGAAGTAACCTGACTAATCGGTGATGGAGCCAGAGTTTGAACCCCTAAGGTGCACTCAGAGCTCATGCTCGGAACCACTGTGACTCAGTAGGTATTTATTGAGCACCTTATGGGCGTCCTGTGCCAATTTAGACAGTAGGGACGCAGGGGTGGAAAAAGTCAGACCCAAATTCCGGAGCTTATGGAACCTGCGTTGTAGTTAGGGTGGCCATACCTTCGGTTTCCCAGAACGGTCTCCAGTGACATTCTTCTCCTGGCGTAATTTGTATTAGTGCTCCCTCTCACTCTCCAAGGTGTCTTGGTTTGGATGATAAACAATATAGTCAGTTTAATTTTTGTAGAGATGCTATGAGCAGATGATGAACAAAATAATTAAAATCTATAGGGGGGTAGGCCCCGTGGCCGAATGGTTAAGTTCGGGCGCTCCACTTCGGAGGCCCAGGGTTTTGCCAGTTTGGATCCTGGGCGCGGACATAGCACCACTGGTCAGGCCACGCTGAAGCAGCGTCCCACATGCCACAACTAGAAGGACCCACAACTAAAATATACAACTAGGTACTGGGGGGATTTGGGGAGAAAAAGCAGGAAAAAAAGATTGGCAACAGTTATTAGCTCAGGTGCCAATCTTTAAAAAATAAATAAATAAAAATCTATAGGATGTTAAATGGTGATCAGTGCTATGGAGAGAAAGCAATAGCCCAAAGCAAGGGAGAGAACTGTGGCTTAGTAATGGAAGAAATGTCTTGATAAATTGTGGGAAAAAATAGTTCCAGTATTTGGAAAAATGAAGAATCTTACCCATTTAAAATATATACTTTTAAATTTTATTTACCTTTACTTGGTTAGTTAGTTTATTTAAGCACATGGTTGGTTTCTGGGTAGAGGGTGTGAAGATGCCCTCTTCATTAGCTCAGTGTGGGGAGGAAAATGTACCATTAAATTTTTAGGCCCTGGTTATAATGAAACTTTCCATTTAGCCAGAAGCAGACAGCTTTGGCATATGTGTGCCAGTATGGGAAGAGAGGCACAATTACTTTCTAAACTTTTTCATCAGCAGGAAGGGGGTAGAAGTGTGTACCCTGACCTAGTGCCGCCTATATTACATTGCATGTTGATCCCAAAGGCAAACAGTGGGTGAAGTGTTTACCCCTCCAGCTGCAAAGCAAATGAACCTGCGTAAACAGAAGGCACTGGAACAAGACCCAGCTGCCTGGTTAACAGATGGGACAAGGAGGTCAAGAGATCCACATATTGGAAAAGGAGATGCCACATGGAGCATCTTGTTGCCCATGAGCCTTGAAGGTGTGGCTTCCATTTCTTTACTTAGAAGGAAGAATTTCTATGGTCTCTCCTTACTGGACTCTTCCCCTGTTCATTTTTTGACTCAGGAGAGATTGCTATGATCACTCTGTTACAGACTAAATGTTTGTGTCCCCCCAAAATTCCTATTGAAACTCTCCTGCCCAATATGATGGCATTAGGAGATGAGGCCTCTGGGAGGTAGTTAGGGTTAGATGAGGTCATGAAGCTGGAGTTCTCATGAAGGGGATTAGTGCCCTTATAAGAGTACTGAGAGAGCTTGCCGTCTCTGCTCTGCTCTTTTTCTCTGCTCTGCCATTTGAGGATACAACGAGAAGTCTGCAACCTGTAGTTCTGGAACAGGGCCCTCACCAGCACCTGACCTTGCTGGCACCCTGCTCTTGGATTTTCAGCCTCTAGACCTGTGAGAAATAAATTTCTGTCCTTGATAAGTCACCCAGTCTATGGTATTTTGTTACAGCAGCTCGAGCTGACTATAAATCTATTGGGGGTTCTTCTCAAATATAGGTAGAAATGGTAGTACATCCTCAGTCTTTGTTGTGGTTTTCGGAGACCATGTATGCACACATGTATATACATGTGTGTGTATATAATCTCCCAGCTATCATCTGAGGTCACACTGGCAAGTTAGGTCTTCCATAAATTCACAAGGCAGCGTCGTGGGTAGCAGTCGATGATAAGAGCTTGGGTTCTGGCATCAAATTGTGTGGATTCAAATTCAACCTTTCCACTTGCTGGCTAGGTGATCTTTGGCATGCTATGTCACCTTTCTGAGACTTAAGTACCTTCTCTCCAGAATGAACATAATAATGAGACATATTCGTAAAGTTCTTATGAGGAATTGGTGTGATGATGCTTCTAATGCTGGTTGCCTTGTACTTGGTGAGTACTCAGTGGATCTTGGCTGTTTTTTATTTCTCCTGTGACTTGTCCAAGGTCACACAGCAGGTTCATAGAACAGGACTAAAATCCAGGTGTGCCAACTTGTAGTTCGACCTTCTAGTTTGGGATTTTTGTTCTATGTTCAACTCTTAGACCAATTGAGCAGGGAGGAAGCATAGTCAACATTTCATGCAACCCATTATAGAAGTCCACAGATTAAGTGCTTTATTTGAAGCCCTCTGCTTAGGAGTGTTGGAGAACCAGACCTGAGCTAGGAATTTTTACCTTTTAAGCCAGTGTTCTCTCCTGTGGCAACCAATATCTGGCCATAATATTTTCCTGTTTTTTTTTTTTTTTTTTTTTTTTTTTTGGTCTCCTCCTCGGGGGACAGACCAGAACTTTCATGTTTGTAGTTCTAGAAATATAGTTGTCAAGGCTTTCTTTTAGAACTTAGCATCCTTTTAAAAACAACTCAATTTCCAATGGCAAATCATCTGTTAAAGAAGCTTTGAAGAAATCACGACAACAGTGATGGCACTAATAGCTTCTCGTGGGATACTGAAATGAAAATTTCTTCTTGATACTCCAGGCAGAACTGTACACACAACACCTCTTTCCGCTGCCATGAGAGATCACCAAAAGATCACAAACGGGTACCCTTTAAATATTTTTCTTTTGCTAAACAAGCAGTCCCTCAAAAGGAGAATTTAAATTGCCTTGGGTTAATCTTCTTCTAAGAGGGGATTCTTTGGGTCACGGCAGCACATTTTTTCATGCAAACTCCTCCTTGGATAAACAAACACATCTTTGTCTTTTCCTGTTTGGATTACTGGCGGAGATACCACGGGAGGTATTCCTCCTGGTTTGGGAGGGAGCCTTTGCTTTCTTCTCTTAAAAAGTGATGGCTTATTTAGATGGCGACATGCGCCAGGATGACAACCCTGGAGAAATCAGAGCGTAGAGCAGCCCTTTATGGGATGGCAGGGGAGCCTTTTGCCTCAGTAGGAAAGTCTTCTTGGTCAATCTTATTTTAGTCCCCCGTGACTGCAAATCAGAGCAACTTTGTATACACGTCCTGGTTTGATGCTCAGAACCTAAAACTTCCCTTCAAAGACCTGGAGTGCTTTGAGATGTTTCTTTTTATAACACTTTGAACAGTACAATGTTACTGTTACACCAGGGAGACTGGGAAGAAATCCAGGGTCCAGCCTGTGGGAGCCCTCCCAAATGGTAACAGTAACTTCATTCTGAGCACTAATGCATCTTGCTATAAGCCCTTTGAATCCTCACAATGATTTTGTAAAGGTGAGGGCCCCCCCCCCCCCCCCCCCCCGCAAAGTTATAGAAGAGAAAATTTAGGCTCAATGAGTGTGAAGAACTTGGGAGCTGTTAAGGGAACCACTAAGTGGCAGAAGCAGAATCATAATGGCCAAGATTAAGCAAACATTTATTTAAATAGCAACCTCCCAAACCTATTGAATAGTGTTTGCCTGTGGGCCTGGAAATGTATTCATTTGCAAGTGTGTGTTTTGAGATTATGAGGTGGGAGTAGACTGCTGAGGGCTCCTTGCACAGCCGAAAAGAAAAATGCGTATGGAATAAGCTCTCGGGTGGTTGTTTTTTGTAAATAAGAAAGCTGTCACTGTAGCAGAGGTCATCACTTTGGCAGTTGCTATGGATGGGGGCGGGGGGGGGGGGGCCTTGCTCAGCAAAGCAAGTTTCACTCTATTACTGTTAACACAGGAGTCGCCATGGAGCAAAGCAGCAGAGTAGAAATTACAATTAAATTTGCTATTGATCACAAGCTCAAGTACACTTGATGTTTCATCAAACATTTTTTGTGTCTTTTTTTAAAGATATTCTTGCATAATCTAGTGCTTTCCCCTATTGAAGGTGTGGGTTGAAGGGGTCCACAGTATCAGACTTTTCAACACCATGTGGTTGAGCAGCATTTTCTAAATCTGGTCTGTGTCTCTTTTTCTCTTGCATTCTTTTTCGTTCCTTACTCTTCTGAGGAAATGCCGATATCAAGGTTTTACCTGTCTCTTGTCTCTCTCTTATTTGTTTTTTCCCCTCCCATTTTTGAATTCCAGTTTTGACATATCAGCAAATTGAGAAGTATGTTACAGAATTTTCTGGTATACGTCATTTTTACATTGTGATGTAGAGTAACTTTTCCATGGCTAAGTTACTGAAATTATGTATATCTAACAAATTACAAAGATTCAGGATGACTCGAGCGATTGTTCCTGGAACGTTATTCCTGTAGGAGAGGAAGACATTTCCTCTATCCAAAGTGGGTTCGTCTGGCCGGAGAATGAATTAAATTCACATGAGACAGACTAGCAGGAGAAAATTAAACAAAGCTTTATAACAGGTATACATGGGAGAGGTCAGGCAAGCTGAGCAACTCGCCAAAATGGACGAAACTACCACTTAAATATCTAAAGACAAAGGAGGATGTTGGGGGTGGAGGGGGAGTCATCATGGGAGATTACCACACAAGTACAGTAAACAAAATGCAGATTTAAGTCCTTGCCTTTGGCATTGATTAAGAGTTTCTAGAGATAAGGTCATCTGCCTCAATTCTTCCTGGTACAGAGGGAGATATCTTTACAGATGGAGAGTTCTTTACAATGTAAATGTCTCTTAACAGAGGGTAAGTAAATTCTACTTTTCAGTTGCTTTCCTGTCTGCAAAGTAACCAGCCTCAAATAATCCTCAAGCCAAAGAGACATATCTTGGCGTGGCCAAGACCACTCCCCTACGCTCCCTTCCCCTCCTGATCACTGGTCTGCATTATTTAAGGACCCAGGTGAAATACATGTGGCCTGATCCTTTTACTGCTCTTCCCAGGGTCTGGGCTAGTGCAAGGTTGGAAGGGTAATCTTAAACTTTTCATCACTTTCTTTCATTATGCTTTTATCTGTCGGTGAGGAAAACTTTTCCTCTGCCCCTTATGTTGTTGGAATGGGGGCCTACGAATTTAACTGACGAAAGATAGATTAACAGGAGAAAAGCATACAATTTTATGACTATTTTACGTGCATGGGAGTTCACAGAAAAGAGGTGAAAGTCTAAGTGGTTAGACTTAGGGTCTTATATAGCATTTAACAAAAGAAAGTGGATTTGGGCTTCAAGGGATGATAAATTATGGGAAGGTGACTAGGAAATAGATGGGGAAACTAACGGAAGAGAAGGGTTATTTTAGTAAGGTCTGTTTATGCAGACTCATTGCAGTGCCAGCTCTCCGTCTCCAGTGATGAGAGTTGCTCTCCTCTTCCTGAGATGGGAGAGAATGGGACACCCCCACAAAGGGAAATTTATGCCCTGCTTTTAGCCCTAAAAGAGGAGAGAAAAGAACTCTGTATCTATTGATTCTCAGTTGCCTTCAGCTCAAAATAATCCTCATGCAAAGTAGCATATTTTGGAGTGGCATATTCTGATCCCCCCGTATCCATCTTGTCACTTCTTATGTCAGAGAGAAATGGTGTGTAGTGGGTCCTTTTCTCTCCATCTGAAAGATTTAGGGCTGTTTGTGATGACTGGTTTCCTAAAATCCCTTCCTCGTGAACCAGTGTTGATTACTTGGTCATTGAAAACAGGAGTCCTTACCAATCCTTGTCATTGCCAAATGTGATAGATCGTTTTTTTAAAACTTCCCATCACTTCTTATAAGTTTTAAAACTGTATCACACCTCTTGTGTAAACTGTTCTGACGTATTCTGTGGGAATTGATACCCAGCGGTAGAGGCGAGAGCTAGAGTCTAGGATGCAGCCGGGCTTGTAGAAGAACAGCTCCCCGGCTCACGTGGCTGACCTGCTTCAGTGAGGATTTCTGCAAAAAGGCGGGGAGGATGGGGTGAGATCCACACTGCTCTCTCGATTCCCAGATCTCTGCCTTCACGACGACTGTCAGGACTTGTGGTCTTCATCTCTGTGCAGAGAGAACGTGCAGGAGCGTCACAGCTCCCACACCAGGACGGCCTTGGCGGGGCGCTTCTGCATCAGTGTGATTGGGGGTTGAGTTTTTCCTTGACAAAGGAAGGTGTGTCGCCGTGGAGAGCTGTAACGTCCTTTTGGCCTCAGTTCTCCTGGCTATAGTTTCATCAAATCTCTCTTCTCTCCCTTCCCCATCACAATTTTAACAGACAAACTTCTCCTAGCTAGAGTGACTTAAATATGCGGATTCTACAATATATTCCACTGTCTTCAGCATTCCCCTATTATCAGAGCTAAAATGTCAGCCTTTCACGTTGGCCCTGGCTAGATCTGAATATTTAAAAAGGCTTCTTTTTAAACCTTTTCATGTTTTGCTATTTATGCTACCCACTGCCCCAGAGACTTAGAGGAAATAATCTCTCGGTTTTGTTCCCTGTGAAATCCTTCCCAGTGTTAAGACTGTCTCCCACTTTTTCCCTGACATTTTCTTTACATGGTGCCGCTTCTCTAAACTGATGGTCACAGAGTCCTTCTCAATAACACAGAGACAAAACGCTCTGCATAGCTGATAAATTATAAGCAGGCGCCGCGTGTTAGCTTGATGGATTGTTAGAGTGAATGTGTGTGAGTCATGGGTGTTATTTTTGGTCAAAAGAATTGTGTGAACTTTTCTCCTCTATTTTGAGTGCTTTGAAATGTACTACTTTTCTTTCTTTCTTTCTCTCTCTCTTTTTTTTTTGGTTCTTTAAGGTGTATGTCAAAGAATTAGGCACCATATCAGAATTGTCATTTTCTAGTTTTCCAAGTTATTGTTTTGGAGTTGAGGAGGTGGAAGGACTGAAGAGAGAAGAATTGTGTGTTGACAGGTAATCCAGCCTGTGCAATGTAAAAGAAAATTACAGTCACCTGCTTTAAAGGGGGCCTCCCCCACCTCACCCTACTCCAGGGGTCAATTTTAAAGCTGGAGTAGATTTACTGTGAATTCGCTTGGAGGTAATATGATTCTAATTAACTGTGGTTTTGCAGCTACTGTAGAAATGCCTGACTATTTGGGTAGATTTCTTTCCAGCCAGGCTGCAGAGGGAATGATGTTTGGCACTCACATCACTGGGTCTCTAAATTGCTGTTTCCTAAAGCTCGCGGTCCTCTGCTCCCTGTATCACGGGCACCTTTGATGTATATACTGGGTGCCTGCCCTGTTCTAATGTCCAAATACGTGGAAGCATCGTTGAGCTCAGTGTTATTCAAAGGGAGGCCCAAGGACCAGTGCCCAGTGCCGGGCTGCAGGGTGCAGGCTGCTGTTTCTGGTCCATGACAAGATAAGTGCACAAATTGAGAGTAGGTGTTCAGGAACTTTTATAGCAATCTGACAGCATGATTTTATATCTGTTGAATCTAACAACACTTGGGGTTTTATCTTGATGTCTTCTTAAATTCATTCTCCTAGTACTTTATTTTTATTGTATTTTGCAAAAAGTACGGGCCTATGATGGATGGAGGTAGATAACGGGCCTTTCACCACTGGTAGGTGGAGTTGTACTGGTCCCGCTACTGTGGTTACCTTGGTGAGCGAATGTCAGGGTCATCCCACCCATCTGAGGGACTCAAGCCATATTGATTCAAAAAGGGAAAGTTAGGGATGTTGCAGATTTTTTTTTTGGTCTTTCGTTAAGTTTTCACCTTACAAGCATTTTTTTCCCAGCCTCTCTTCTGCCACTTGGGAGAAGGCAGGCTCCTGTGAAGGTGAATTTTGCTGTGTCTCCTGCAGATGGGGTGCTGGAGGCCTGACCATGTGCAGGGAGGCTGGCTCCCTTGAGGCCACCTTCAGGCCTTCGCTGGGCTGCTCCTCCGGCCCCTCCTCTAGGCCAGTCACTCTGGCCTGAGGGCCTGTCCCTGCATCTGCTGGAGAGGGATTCTGCTTGCTGAGCTAATGTCTGGGACATGTTCTAGAGTTCTGAGGAGGAAAAGCAGAGGCTGCCTACCTGTGATCCCTAAGGAAGGAGAGCCGTGGGACTGATCAGAGGAACCAGGAAAAGAACATCAAGAATTGAGTCATCTCCACTTCACTGCAGTCTCTGGGGTCTCCCTGCTCTTGTGGCCTTGAACTGCTTTCCCGAATGGAAGTCTTGGTTGGGATGGGGGAGAGGGAGGCAGGGAAGCTGGTTGCCTTTTCTCCAACCTGGAACTTTCCCTGGGATAGATGCAAGGCTCTTGCAGATGCAAGGCTCCCACTCACGCTCTCTCCTCTTTCAAGTCTTGGTTTAAATGTGGCCTTCTCATTGAGCCCTCTGTGAGCCTTTCCCCCCTCATACTCAGTGCCCTTTGCTGGCTTTATTTTTCTCCAAGCACTGGGGCATTATTTATTTTATTGTAATATAATGTAATCTATGTAATAGCATCTGTTAAAATGTAAGTTTACAAGGGAAGGGGGTTTTTGTGTACTGCTGTGTCTCAGAGTCTAAAACATGTGGCAGGTGCCCAACAAATGTGTTGTATACATCAATGGCTGAATGAGGAATGATGAAGGGCAGGGTCACAAAGGGGCCAATCGTGTTCAAGGTGGCATTCAGCCACATCCGCACAAAGGTCCACTGAGTGATGGATTTGGAGCCATTGGAAGGGCACAGTCAAGGGGAGGTAACCAGCCTTTAACCAGCACCTACTGTGTACTTACTGTATGCCAAGCACCATGGTGGGTGTCCTGTGTTCCTTATTCAATTTAAGTATCAAATCACCACGTGAAGGATGAGTGATTAGCTCCATTTTACAGATGGGGAGACTCAAGAGGTTAAGAAACTCACCAAAGGTCACTCAACCCTGTAAGTGGCACAACTGGGATCCAACTTAGTCTATTGGATTCCATCAAGAGAAATTTCCAGAAATAGTTGGTTGGCACAGTGTCTCTTGTTTCTTTCCTTTCCTACCTGTAAAATGAGAATTAATTTTTCTCATCCTTTACCATATTTTTCTCTAATGAGAACAAAAATCTGGGAAAATTGGAATGCAGCTATTAAACGATATGAGACTTGCAAATAATTGGGTTCAAAATTAGATCACATTATTATTGAGTGATGTTCCAAGAAGTGAGTACAAATCAGGGCTTGATTAAATCCAGTCAGTGGGGATGAGCGGGGTTTCCATGCAAGACTCCATGCCTGGCGCTGGTTTCAGTGTTGGGACATATTGTTATTATTCCAGATCCCTCCCTAGGCTGAGACCACAACCTCCAGACTCAGCATATTGTCTCTCATTTAAAAAATATTCCTGGAGCATCTACCAGATGCTTGGGTTAGATCAGTAGAGAGAACAAAATTCCTTGCCCTTCATGGAGCTTCTATTTTAGTAGGAGAGGGAGACAGGACACAAAAGTAAGCAGTAAGCCACACAGTAAATTATGTTTACTTCATAGGTATGTTAGAAGATGGCAAGTGCTATGGAAATAAAAGAAAAAGTAGTGTGGGGGAATGGGCTTGGGCATTCACAGGGGAGGTGGGCAGGTTGCAGTATTAGACTGAGTGGTCCAGGGGGGCCCCATTAAAGTGGTGAGCTTTGAACAAAGGCCTGAAAAAGGTGAGGAGTGAGCCAACAGGTATTCTTGAAGGAGAGCATTCCAGTCAGAGAGAACAGTACAGCAGCATTGAGATGGGATCATGCCTGGTACGAATGGGGGACAGCAAGGATGTGAGCTTGGCAGAAGCTGAATGGGGTGCAGGATACCTCGAGGGTAGAGACAACTGATATCCCCATGGATGGGATATGGGAGATGAGATAAAGTGAGGAGTCAAGGATGAACCAAGGTTTAATCTTTCCGTTCTTTCACCTTTATTCCCTCTTTCGTACCTAACATAATTGAGTATTCCCAAAAGTATTAGGTTGAAGTCTTTGGAGATTTAGCCACTACAGTTAACTCTAGTCTCCTAATGTCACTGGATTTGGGTTTCTTCAGCTATGCCATGAAGGTAATCTACAAGATAATCTTTAAAATCCCTTGTATGATTATTTCTTAATGATTCCTTCCCAGGAGTCATATTCCGATTGCTTGCTTGCTTGCTTCCCTCCTTCCTTCATCCATTTATTCATCATGAGTCTTTAAAACATTTGCTGGAACACAAGCACTTCCTGGAGCAATATATGTGGATGCTGAGGAAGTAGGAAAGAGACCCCTGCCTTTCGATAGCTCACAGTCTTTGTGCTAAGGTTAGGTAAGAGTACAATACTTAAGGGGAGAATTAGAGCAAGTTACAGCCAGCAAAATACAAATCGTACTGTAGAACACGAAACCACGTGAGGCAAGGTGGCATGGTGAGTTAAAGGCTTCGGTGGATGAAAGCATGTACGTAGTCAGGGAGGGTTAGCACTTGCAGTTTAGGGAATTTGTGAAAGGGCAGCGCGTGGTTAAAAGGTGCTCCACAGGTGCCCTGGGGAAAGGGGCACTGATGGTGTGAGATGAAGCTGGACTGAGAGGGGGAGGCTGGCTAGTGGAGAACCACCCACGTGGGCCAGAGGGATCTGGGTCTGAGCAGGAGGCAAATCGTAAGGAAGGGATGACATTATGAAGATGCGACTGGAAAGTGATCATCCTGGCTCTTTGGTACCGTGAGAACTAGAAGAGAGGAAAAAGAGGTGAGAAAAGCAGCCCAGGAGACTGTTGAGTTACCCCTGGATCCTGACTTCTGAAATTGTCGCACGTCACTTGTCTCTTCTCTGGCTGCCTCGTTGTATGATCGAAATTCTGGGCATTGAGGTAGCAAAGAAAAGTTTGTTAAACAAGACCTACTCGAAGGAGAAAACTATATAAACAAGGAAATGAAACGTTTCCTATGTTGTTGGCTGAAATTTTAGAATGGAACTCTATGTCCATTTTCAAGATTTTTAGTGAGGAGCTCTTAAAAATTTGTTTTTTAAAGCCAAGTCTGACTTGCTCCTCCATCACTTGTCTGTGAGCCATTCTGGAAACAAAGAACATCCCCAAATTGAGGTTCAAGGCCAACTTCATTTCCCTCCGTGCAGTTGCAGTGGCGTGATTTGCACACTCGCTGGCTGCATTCATCTATGTGTCTACTCTAATGGGCTTTGTGTGGTTCAGCTGGGCTTGGATGCCAGCCTCAAAAAGCCTAATAAAGCCCCACATTTATCCACTCCTCCGTTTCTGATTGTATTTCATAATGTGTTGATATTTCCAGGCTAATCTTGCACAACTATTGAGAGATTGTCAGGACCGAAATAAACATCTGGGAGAAGAAATTAAAGAACTTCAGCAAAGGCTCGGAGAAGTCCAGGGCGACAATAAGGTACCATGAATATTTAAAGGGAAAAACTGTGCTGCGTAATTGTGCGCTAGAGGTTTATGTATAGCACATCAGAAAAATGTAATGCAGCATTTGCTGAAAAATTTGTTATAGATTTTTACATTTGCAATGAAAATTCACAGTTTAGCATTTCTTATCTTTATTACATTCCCTTTGTGGATGCACGCGCACGCGTATGTGTGTGTTTCTAGTTGCTCTAAAATATTGTCACAATCCATTGTCAAAGTCTCATTATGTTCAGCTTGGTGGTGAATAGCATTGTGGTTGAGGGCAAAATAAAACCCAAATGCTATACTTCCCCCCTTCTATACAAATAATGGATTTGTGGCTCAGATGATTTGGAATTATTCACATTCGGTTTTGAATTTTAAGTAGTCATCTTACTAATTATGTTCACATAACCAATTTATTTTATTGCTAAATTTGGCAATTTGTATGGAACATTGCTCAAAATCCACTGCTTGGTATTAATCAAAGTCCCCTGTTGGCAACGTTAATTATAAAATATGAACTCATAAACTCCAAACTAAGTGTGTGCACGCTGTCCCCCAGCTGAAGCTGTGGACAAAAGTACAATCGAGAAAAAGAAGAAAAACTACTGAAGTTTAATTCTATCCCCCAAATGATTTCCTGTTTTGCCAAGACAGATTCATTTTCAACTCTCTGCCTTTGCGACAGAGATGGTGGTTGGAGTTTAACTCAAGAAAACTCCATGACAGGGAAGGTGCCATCTTGGGAAATGTCTTTCAAACGTTACCAAATTCCTTGGCAAATGGTGTTGACGTTCATTGTTTTGGGGAGTTGTTGGTTATTGGAAGGCGCCATTTTGAAAGATGCTGACTCTTAAAAGACTGCACAGAAATATTTGGGTTGTCCAGAGAACTCTTCCGTAACGAGAGATCAGAGAGGATTTGTGTGTACTGCTGGCTTGATCCAAGGGCATACTCGGAAGTCTTCTTTATGTAGCCTCGTCTCCACTTAATCTGCCTTAAAAAATTTTTTTTTAACCTCTTGGATTTAATATATATTTGAAAAATTAGGCTGTACTATTCTGGGTTCTGAAATAGGGGCTGGGAGAGTATTTCTAAGAAAGGTTCTAATTAACACTGGACAAGCTAATCAGGCCCCTGATGTGGTTTTATGCATCACTAAAAGGATTTAAGCTCTGTAACCTGTGTGTTTGGTCAATAATTAAAGGCCAGACCTTCTTAGTCACTTCCTCAAATGATAACAGCGGGGTTTTCTAGAGAACAAAAGGAAGTGTGTGCAGTAGTTTCCTTTAAACCCGTAAAAATACTACAGGAATTTTGGAGACGTTATAAACCCACAAAATACTGAAACGTTTTCAACTGCGACTTTTGGATTCATGGTTCTTCTTGTCTGACTGATTTCTTCTTTTCCTCTTTTCTTTTTTCTTCCTGAGCTACCCCCCACCTCCACCCTTCCTAAATAGAGCTCTACCCCATCTTTGGTCACTTTTAATTGTGTCACCTTTTAGGTATGAGGTATTTTAGGAATTGACATTGGCAACTGATATTTCAAAGAAAGAAAGGGAGGGCGTGTGTGTGTGTGTGTATGAATGTGAGAGTGTGTGTGTGTGAATGTATGTATGTATGCCGTGTGTGTATTTGGATGTGATTGTGAGTATGTGTGTATGCCCGATTGTGCGTGCGCGCATGTGCGTGTGGATAACACTCAGCACAAGTCTGGGGCTTCTTTGGAATTGGCACAGTCTGAGCTTCCTGATTCGCTTGTGCTCTGGGTCTTTATTCCAGTAGCTGGAAACACTTATCACACTGTTTCTTATCCAAGGTTTAGAATTTAGTGACTCATATTCACGGCCTGGGAAGTATTCATCTGCCAAAAGGTGCAGGGAAGATGTTATAATGTTCAGCAGACCCCGCGTCTCGGTATCCAGCCTCTCCCCCTCAGAAAGACCAACTGCCGCGAGCCCCAGAGATTCCATTTACTCGCATTTTCGTCTAAAGTTATAGGGCTGGTTTATTTCCAGCCCCCTGTGAGTCACGGTCATCCTCCCCCTACCCCCACCCCCAGTCATCAACATTAAGGCCAGATTACTCATTCGATAATGGCACCAGCATTCTGAAAAACTCGGAGGCCTCTGTTCAAGGGTGGCTGTGACTGTGAAGGAGAATGAGTTAACCCTTTGTTTTTTTATTCATCGTGTCACTTCCTACTCTAACCTTTCCATCGCTGTCTGACCTCCTTGCCATGGTACTCCAGGCCCCCCATTATCTGGCCCTTGTTGATTTCTCCAGCCGCATCTCTTGCCACTAGTTACCTCACACTTCAGCCCTGCAGCGCTAAGTTCAGCCTCTTTGTGGAGCTAAATTGCCCTGTCCCTCAGGGCCTTTGCACCTGCTGTTTGCTCTTATCTGGAACACTCTTCCCCTTTGCTTCTCCTGTAAACTCCTGCTCATCTTTCAGGTCATAGGTCAAATGTAATCTTCTCTAACTCTTAGGGGCAGGTCCTGTGCGTGCCCACAGTGCCCCGCTCTTTCCCCTGTGCTGGCACAGTGGCACCCCTACTCCCAAGGGTAAACTCTTTGCAGGCCAAACTCCTGACTGGTATACTACTGTATCCCTAGGAGTTAGCATTCTCAGTTCCTGATCCGTAGACATTATTTAGTAAATCTTTATGGAAGGAGTGGAATGGAATAAATGAATGAGCAGATGAATAAAGGGAATGAGACGAAGAGCAAAGTGTTCAAGAAAGAGGAAGAGAAAAAGAAAAGAGAAAAAGAAAAAAGAAAAAGAATATAAGAAAATAAGCAGACTGACAGCAATTCTGGTTGTTATCAGTAACCTTCTTCATGCTGGAAGCAGTAGTTTAGAAATTTGAGGAAAGAAGCTAGAAAAGCAAACCATTCCAGCCAAGAAGAAACCAAACCAAACCCATGGTGGGAGACCTTGGGGAACCCCTGTGGAGAGAGCAGGGGGTCTGATGCTGAGCCTCATGGACACGGGTGGGGTCCTGCTCATAGGCTGTTCCAGCCTGTTAAGTTCAAGAACACTTAGTGATTGTTCTTGTCGGACTCCATCTCCCCCATTGCAGACAGAAGGGCTGACGACATCATTTTATGAGCGACTGTTCAAGGGGAGGATTTTTGTCTCCGAGTTGCCATTTTAACTCATGACCCTTATCCATAATTTGGGAAGCCCAGATTCTAGATATTAAGCACATTTAAGAAACAAGGTGATAGGAAATTACTTGCCTTGGGTATTTTAAGGTAGACTAATTTTTCCATTTGTTCAGCTAGAGCCTTGTCACCCTATTTGCCATAAAGCATTTTCAAACAGCCTCTTGAAAGATTTGTTGCCCCCTGGCTTACACGCAGCTTAGCACCCACGTGGGGTTGGGGGGTTCCTGTGACGAGGAGTGGTCCCCTGATCAGACACCACCTGCTGTCTCTCTGAACAGCGCCTAAGAATTTCTCAGGGCTCCCAGATGGACACAAAGCCCCAATCCAAACCAGAGGAGGCGTTTGAAAGGGAGACCTGCTCGCCCCTCCCTTTCCTTGATAATTATAGTTCTGAAAGGTTAACGAGGGAAGAGGAGGCCTGTGGAAAGGGACAACTAACACGTCCACAAATCACCCTGGGAGAAGCTTGTTGTGCACGGTGGGTTGCCGGGGGCTCTCAGTGTGTCAGTCTGAGAGGAATAAGGACCAGTTATGTGGAAAGACCCAGACAGTGCCGGGGCTGCAAGTCTGAAGTGCCGCCCACTGGGAGAACTGCAGCTTGCCTTGCAGCCCCAGAGGTGTGCCTGCCTTCTCTTCTGGGCGTTAAGAAAAGAGGGCGGGGGGCCGGCCCGGTGGAGCAGTGGTTAAGTGCGCACGTTCTGCTTTGGCAGCCTGGGGTTTGCCGGTTCGGATCCCAGATGTGGACATCACACCACTTGGCAAAAGCCATGCTGTGGTAGGCGTCCCACGTATAAAATAGAGGGAGATGGGCACGGATGTCAGCTCAGGGCCAGGCTTCCTCAGCATAAAGAGGAGGATTGGCAGCAGTTAGCTCAGGGCTAATCTTCCTCAAAAAAGAAAGGAAGAAGAGGGGATGGGGCTGGACGAAAACTGGACTGATGCTGGTGAACATGATGCAGTCTATACAGAAACTGAAATATAATGATCTACACCTGAAACTTACACAATGTTATAAGCCAGTATGACCCCAGTAAAATAATTTTTTAAAGAAAAGAGTGAATTCAGGGAAAGGGGACTAGGAAGAAGAGGGAGATCTTGGAGAATTTAAGGGTTAGTAAGAGTCAATCAACAAATCTAGCAGAGTGCATTGGAATCACAAATATCGAGAGGTGAGCTGGTGAACCAGCTCTCTGGAAGAGGAAGCCTGGTTGGTAGCATTTTGCCGATCTCCATGGTGTGAATACTGATACCATGACACGTGCCAGGCTACCAAAGTGAAGTCACTGAACTTGGGGTTGGAGAGACTGGCACTCCAGAAAGGGCCAGCCTGCAGCTCCAGCCTGCCGCTGCCAAGAGGGGCAGTGTAGTATAGTCTGTCTTTGGAAATGGCTAGGCCCAGGTTTATATTCTAGCCCTGCTAGTTACTGTCTGCGTGGCCTTGGGCAAGTCAATTTTCTCTTCAGGCTTGTTTCCTCATCTGTAAAATGGGGATAATAATACCTCATGTAGAATTATTGTCAGATTTCATCATTTTTTCATCAACACATAATTGGGGACTTACCCTGGGCTGGTCAGTGTTCTAAGAGCTGAGGATACATCCAGGAATATGAAAGACAAGGTACTCACTTTCACAGGGCTCATATTCTAGTTAGGGAGACAGAGAGGAAGAAAATAAAATGCATGAGTAAGATGATCAGACAGTGGTTGGTTCTGGGAAGAACGCAACACAATGAGATTTAATGATGGTGGTGTGTGTGCAGGCAGTGTTAAGTGTTTGTAAAGGATGTAGCATCTGACCTGGCACCCAGTATCTGCTCCATAAACGGTAAGCATTGCTGTATCTTTAGCACACCCTGGTCCCAGATTGGCTTAGAATCCTCTTGTACAAGAATTCCATCTGGAATCTCAAGTTGTTCCTTTCTGTTGGTTGACTGTTTCCACTGAACTGGATATGTGCCTCCCGATAGAGACAAAGATTGGGGTGAGAAGCCTGGCATCTGGCATATGGATCCCCAAAACTCAGCCCTCCTTATCGTCACCCCAGACTTTGGCAGCACCGAGCATTATTGCTTTGGTGCAGAGCTCCCAGAAGCTTCCTTGCATCTCGTGTGCCCCTTGTGGAATAGCACCTAATCGGATGTGCCAGGGAGAAGCAGCTCCTGTTCCCGGTGAGACAGCCAGCTGTTGGTTTTCTTGTCCATTTGCTTTTATTTTTCTTCATTATGCACATTATGGAACTTTAGTGCAGAAGAACAGTAATACAATGTGAGGTATTCAAAAGCAGGGAAGTTCAGGTGGACAGCTGCTCCTGCCAGCGTCATGCATCCGCATTTCCTGGGCCCCACTGGCTAATTTAAATGTAGCTGTTTGTGATATTGCATAAACACAGGGTTTGGGCCTTAATAATGAGCTTTATGTTACACCAGCTGACGGTCTTAAGTACCTCTGTTTTATCTGGTGTTGGCGCCATAAAACGATAGAGCCCTTCTGTGAACATACCTCTATTGACATGGGACTTCTGGATGGATTCGGCAAGCAAGCCAATTAAATCAAAGCCACGAGCCAATAAAGACAGACCACTGAGCATGCAGGTGACTAATTACAGTATACTTTGTTTACAAAAAAGAATGCTCAGCTGTGGGTGTTTGTAATGGTCCAGGATGAGGGATCAGAGAAGTCTCTGTGAACATTCCTCTTCATGCTTCAAAGAACCACAGAGATGTAGGAATGTAGAGACATAGGAATCCCAGATGAAGAGAGCACTCTGAAGAAAAGCTCTCACCTTGCGGCATTATAAGAATTAATTACTAAGAACTGAGATGAGTGATAAGGCCCCTCACCCGCTCCAGCCCTGTCATATCTTATTCTAACTGGGCTCTTGGTTGTGAACTGTAGGTAGCACTCAGCTAGTTCAGCAAGCAGCCAGACTAGTTCTGCATTCTTTAATGTTTTATTGGCAAATGCATCAGACTCATTTGGTCTCAGAGCCCATGTTTGTGCCTGTCCTGGCTTGTATGAGCTCATGGCGCCTGGGTGGCCCACACGACCAGAACAGCATGGTATTGGACATTCATCTCGCAGACCATGTGTTATAATTACACTTCTTCACTGGTTCTGAAAGATCTACCTGCCCAAGGCTTACTGTATGGCACGCCATATCCAAATTACACTAAACTGCCTGGTGGGGCACCATAAAGACTGTGGCTCTGGGAGTGATGTGTACTGAACTGTGTGAAGGTGATTCAGGGGCTTCTTAGCTGTGTGATCTTGGGCCCATTGCTTGACTTCTCTGTGTCTCAGCTGTTCTCTTCTGTACCATGGTGATAACAGTGGTACTTGCCTCATGGAGGGTAGTTCAGTTCAGTTCATTTCAACACATCTTTATCGAGGACCTGACCCTCTGGTCGGGGGATAGGGCAGTAAACAAAACCAATGAGTCTTGCTTTCATGGCCCTTCAATTCTAGTGGGACAGATGGATAATAGGCAAATAGACAAATATATTTCACAGATTCTGAGATGCACAGTTCTTCACATTTGAACATCTTTGATATAGTCAATGGTATCATGTAGTTATGATTGATTCTTTTTAGAGGTGCATATGGTGGGTCTTAAAGTTGATGAAGTCTTGTATTTAATGGGATATGGTATAATATGTCAGAGGGTGCTAAGTGCTGAGTAAAAAAATTGAAGCAGGCCAGGGGGCTGTAGATGCAGCCTGGGCAGAGTGGAGGATGCTGTTTACATTGGGTGGGCTGCGAAGGCAGATCTGTTCACACGCCCTTTGCTCGGAGACCGGAAGGAAGTGTGGTGGGAGGGGGTCAGGTAACCAAGGGAAGAGGTGCAGAGCCCCTGAGGCTGAGCGAGTTTGGGGCGACAGAGGCATGGAAGGGGTCCACTGCACTTTGGGAAAATTAAATACAAAAAGTTATATGAGGCACTTAACACAGAACACGCCCCATGGGGGCAGGGCTGTTCAGTGAGTGCTGTAGTTGTAGAGAGAGGCGAGGGCATAAACTCCAGAACCCTCGATTGCCAGGGGTCAACCCCCAGCCCTGCGGTTTGTAATGTTTGTGACGTGGGCGAGTTACTTCACCTCTCCGTGTGTCGATTTCTCATCTGAAAATGGGGCTAGTGACAGTACCTTGGAGGTGCTTTTGGACTTGATGGGGTTGGTACATGTAAGCACCTGGGCAGGGCTTGGCCTAGAGAAGGGCCGCACGCATGTTGGCTCTGCGTGTCAGGAGACTGAGACCTCCGGTGAGGGACACTGTGGCCTGCTGAGTGAGCCTGGCCCCAGGCAAGGAGACCTGGCTTCAGAGCTTGTGTCAGCCTCCCCGGGGTTCTCACCTGGAAAGAGGACAGGGCGGTGTCGGCCTCCTGGAGTTGTGGGAAGCATCAGATGAGAGGCTGCCTATATTTAAGACACATCTGAGGACTTCCTACGGTTAGCCAGACACTGCTCTGGGTGCGGGGTATTTCAGTGCATCTGATGAGCTGAGTTCCTGTCATGGTGGAGCTGACAAGGGGGATGACGATGATGAGCAGAAGAACGAGACAAAAGAAGCAGGTTCGGGACAGACCTGTGGGCAGCGATTCGAAGGGCAGAGGAAGTGCGAAGGCCCGGTGGCAGGCAGGAGCATGGCATGTTTGAGGCACTGAAGGGAAGCCAATGTGGCTAGAGAACAGGGGAGATGATGGGAGATGGGGATGGGAGGCGGGCGGGAGCAGCTCCTCTTGTGCCTCATCATCGCTTATAAGGGCTTTGATGTTGATGCCAGTGCAGCGAAAAGCCAGTGGAGGTATCATGTGTAAGCAAAGCTTCTAGCATGTTGTTTGGCCCAAACTGGGTGCTCATTAACCCAGGAACATTAATACACACTAATGGGTGTTTGCATGACGATCTCCAGGGCTCTGGGAGGAAGAGAAGGAAAACTGCTGGTGTGTGTGTGTGTGTTTTCTTTTTTTTTTTTTTAGGAAGATCAGCCCTGAGCTAAAATCTGCTGCTAATCTTCCTCTTTTTGCTGAGGAAGATTGGCCCTGAGCTAACATCCATGCCCATCTTCCTCTATTTTATATGTGGGATGCCTGCCACAGCATGGCCTGATGAGCAGTGCACAGGTCTGTGCCCAGGAGCCAAACAGGGGAATCCCAGGCTACCGAAGCAGAGTGTGCGAACTTCATCGCTGTGCCACCGGACCGGCCCCTGTGTGTTTTTTTTAAAGTGACAAATTGTTTTGTTTAAAGCTAGAACTGGAGTATCATATAGGAATGTGGACTCTGCTATACACAATAGAGTTCCTGCTTGGAGCCTTTTTAAGCTCTCCCTTCCAATTTTATTGAGGCTATTTCAAAAGGTCAGGGGACAGTTGGAGAGGATGTGGAGAAAACCAACAGGAAAAGTAAAGAAAAGAGAGGCAGGACCTTGTTTATTAAGCTGCCCAGCATGACACTGTGCCAGATGAGTGTTTAATAAATGCCGTTTGGTGCTGGCCTCTCCCTGGGTGTGCTGTTTGCAGCAGTACACGAGGACTGGGGGTGAGGAAGGGCTAGCGTCCACTTCCTGTTAACAGGGCTTTGGTTGGAGCCTCCCAGTAACCCTGCAAATAGAGTTACTGTGTACGAATTGTAACCATACCAACTGTAGCTGGGGATCGCACTTTTAAAGCTCTGCAGAGAAATACCTCAACAGTGATCATTGCATTATATCTTCACATTGTGAGGATGGAGACCCCCAGAGTTGAAGTTGTGCAGTGTGCAGGCTGGGCAGCCGTACATAGCTGTCCTGTCTACAAGATAGCTTTTATCCTTACTATAGACTGAATGTGTCTCCCCAAAATTCATCTGTTGAGACCTAATGTGATGGTATTAGGAGGTGGGGACCTTGGGAGGTGATTAGATCCTCAAGGCAGAGCTCTCATGAATGGGATTAGTGCCTGCATAAAATAGACCCCAGTGAGCTCTTTTGCCCCCTCCAGCATGTGAGGACACAGCAAGAAGACGGCCGACCATGAATCAGGAAGTGGGCCCTCACCCAACAACGAATCTGCCAGTTCCTTGATCTCCGACTTCCCAGCCTCTAGAACTGTGGGAAATAGATGTTTCTTGTTGTGAGCTATTCAGTTTACAGTATTCTGTTACAGCAGCCCAGAGACTGAGACAGGAATTGGTACTGAGAAGTAGGGTGCTGTTCTATCAAATACCTAAAAATGTGGAAGTGGCTTTGGAACTGGGTAATGGTAGAGGCTGGAAGAGTTTTGAGGTGCATGCTAGAAAAAGCCCACATTGCTGGGAAGAGATCGCTAAGGTCAATTCTGGTGAGGGCTCAGCAGGAAAAGAGGAGAGCCGTAGAGACAGCTTTCATCTTCTTGGAGAATACTTAAGTAATCCTGAACAGAAGGATGGTAGAAATATGGACAGGAAAGCCCATTCTGATGAGGTCTCGGATGGAAGTGAGGAACATGGTATTGGACCCTGGAGAATAGGCGATCTTTGTAATGAAGTGGCAAAGAACTTGGCTGAATTGTGTTCGAGTTCTGTTGCTTTACGGAAGATGAAATTTGTGAGCAATGAAATTGGTTATTTAGCTGAAGAAATTTCTAGACAAAGTGTTGAAGGAGTGGCTTGGTTTCTCCTGAAAGCTTATAAAATGGGAGAAGAGAGAAATGATGTGAAGACAGAATTGTTAAGCAAAAAGGAACCAGAACTTCAAGATTTGGAAAATTCTCAGCCTATCCATATTGCAGAAAATGAGAACACGAAGGGTGTGGCCAAGCAACCATTTGATAAGATTAGTATGGACCAGCCGTCTCAGCAGAAGCCAGGCAGCTTCTTCAAGACAGTGGAAAGATGATGGGAAGGTGAGCCAGAGATCGTGGACACTGCCACTCCCGCCAAAGGCCAAGAGGGCGTGGGTCTGGGGGGCTGACCACCTCCACCCAGGTTACAAAGGAGGGGCATGCCCAGAGCTGCAGGGCTGAGACACCAGCCCAGCAGAGCTGCAGGGCCCTGGCAGAGAGCTGCTCCAGGGCTGTCCTGCCAAGCCGTGGGGGTGATGTCGCCATCCCAGTGGGCCTTGAAGGCAGAGCATCAAGCCAAAGAAAATTATTCTTGAGCCTTAAGACTTAATGTTGTTTGCTCTGTTAGATTTTGGATTCTCTTGAGACCTGTTACCCCTTTCTTCTTTCCTGTTTCTCCCTTTTGCAGTAGAAGTGTCTATCGTGTGCCTGTCCCACCATTGTATTTTGGAAGCACAGGTTTCGCAGGTTTGAGCTGGGGAAGAGTTTCCTCAGGGTGCATCACACCTCAAATCTCACCCGTACTTGATTTAGATGAGGCTTTGGACTGTAGACTTTAGAGCCGATGCTGGAATGAGTTAAGACTTTTGCAGTTGTTGGGATGGAATGACTGTATTTTGCATGTGAGAAGAGCAGGAATTTTGGGGGGGCCAGGGTGGAATACTATAGACTGAATGTGTCCACCCCAAATTTGTATGTTGAAACCTAATCCCCAATGTGATGGTTTTAGGATGTGGGGTCTGTGGGAGGTGATTAGGTCGTGAGGGTGGAGTCCTTGTGAATGGGATCAATGCCCTTAAAAAAAAACCTCAGAGAGCTCTCTCATCCCCATGTGAAGACACAGCAAAAAGACGGCGATCTATGAACCAGGAAGCAGGCTCTCACCAGTCACTGAATCTGCCAGCACCTTGATCTTGGACCTCCCAGCCTCTAGAACTGTGAGAAATAAATGTTGATTATAAACCACTCAGCCTGTGGTCGTCTGTTATAGTGGCCCGAATGGACTAAGACAATCTCCATTTTCAAAAAAACTGATGTCACCTGGGTCCCAGCAAGGTTAGATGACTTGTGAAGGACATGTGACTAGGATTAGCAGAAGCAGGATCTGAACACAGATAACGCCTGGAGAATAATAGCTGTTCCTGGCCTCTCACTGTCTGCTGGGGAAAATGGATCCAGGCCAATGACAGCAAGACGAGAGAGAGAACCTTGAGGGCTGTGAGGGATGAGAAGAGATGGAGGAAGGAGCACGTCGTTCTGACTGGAGGGCTCGGGGACCAGAGTCTGAGCAGGCCCTTGGCAGAGGAGTCGGACCCCATTGGTGGGATGGGGGAAGGGCATCCAAGAGCCATTTTGCCACGTCGTTTGCAGCCATGTCCCTCAGCCACATCCCAGCTGCAGCTGTGGCTCATCCATAAACTGACGACTCACACCCATAATTCATTCATAAACGTTTATTTCCATCTAAATCAGGAAATGAATGCATCTACTGGTGGCAGTACGTGTGCCTCTCAGGGCACTGATCCGCTTCGAGTGTTGGCACAAGGGAGGCTGGCTGTGGAGCTCTGACGGCCTCGTTTGAGGGAATTAAGAGTCCTGAGCAGTTGCTTCCTAACCGTTTCCAAGGTGGGAAGTCAACATCATCGCCTGCAGGCTACAGATAAGGTTGGGGGGCGGGGGGAGCTCTGCTTCCTCCCTCTTAGAAGAAAGATGGGACTTCCCCATTAGGCGTCTGTGTGGGGAGACTACTGTGGAGGGTGATGGTGGTGATCATCATAACAGTAGTCGTAGTAGCAGCTAACATTCATCAAGCGCTTTTTATGTCCAGGGGCTGTGCTAAGTCTCAGAGAAGTCCTGTCTTCTCTTACTTAGGAATAGGTTCTGAAGGCAGCATGTAAGAGGCAAAAGCTTGTGTCTGGCCAAAATTCCCCTGATGGCCCCTGAAATTGTCCGTGAAGTTCAGGGCACGTGGGCATGTATGCTCCTGAACAGGAACATTGTGTGTAAATATGAACTGTAGGATTGTGCCTAAATGTTGTCAGTCACTGTGCCACCTCACTCTCAGGCTGGGACTTTGAAAGCAGGGGTGAGTAGAGTCACTCAATTTCTAAAATTTTTGTTTCTCTCATCTGTTTTCTCCATCTCTCCCTTCCTCCTCTTTTTTCTCCCTCTCATCTTTTTGCCAAACACATATATTTGAATTCCCTCAAGTTAAATGCTCATTTAATGCAACTCCACTCTCTCTTGCTTCATGCTTACTTACAAACCCTTGACAGTAAAAAGTTATTCTATTACTGTCGTATTTTTACAGCAAAGGATACTAACACTCAGAGAAGTTCAGGCACGTGCCAAGGTTGCACAGCTCACAGACTGTGGAGCCAGGACATGAACCCATAGGCAAGCGGACTCTGGACCCTATGAGCTGTCAGCTGGGAAGGCCGGAGAACTCTGCTGGGTGCCACC
The DNA here is from genome assembly GCF_021613505.1 of Equus quagga. Lineage (NCBI taxonomy): Eukaryota > Metazoa > Chordata > Mammalia > Perissodactyla > Equidae > Equus > Equus quagga. The sequence continues at coordinate 135,958,791 of NC_060269.1, forward strand.
TTCTTGGGCCCCTTCTACTAATTGCACTTTAGTGTCAGACCCAACCAATGATCCAGCGATTACTAACTTGGGCTCACTTTTCAAAATAAGTGTTTCAACCAGTCCAGCCCTGAGATTTAATAGCCAATATTGTATGCATGTTAAACACCAAATGATTGTTAGCATATTTATTGAAGCTTAACAGGCATCCAGTATATACAAGATGACTCTCTTTGATGGCTGTCAGACCTCAATAAACATGTTTAATAATTAATCGGCATTAAGCAAACATAATTTTGTGATTCTAAATTAAGTGTTCGGTGAAGCATATTGTGAATGGGAAACCACAGTGTTGTTTTATTACTTAAAGTTCGGGCTGTCAGTCTGGCTTTTCACATATCAAGGAAAGTATCACTGGCCTCCAGTTGCCTCATGCTGAAAAAGGCACATGCCTTCTTGTTCCCAGACACTTTGATCTGAGAAATGGTTCTTATCTGGTTAGCTGTTTGTCTTTCTGTATATCCACCTGTGGTTCTGAAGTCCTGAGCCAAGAAATTGTGTGACGTGAAAGATATTTTCACACGTCAGCTGTCGGTTGGATTAACCAGTTCTGCGAGAAGCGCCATTGCCCCTAGTACAGCTCATTCTCGTTATTTGCTGTTGTGATATTCTCCAAAGTCACTGTGAACACTGGGTTAGTGAAAACAGAACCACTGATCCTAGAGGAAATGCGGGATTGGGTTCCTATGAGCCTCCGGTCATGACATTTTCGTCATCTCAACAATACACAACCTTGTCCCATGTGTGTTTCTGTTTAAAGTCACCCCTTTAAATGTGTGTTGTTGATTCTCATGGCCAGTAGCACTGTAACTCATACCTGAATGAAGCTTAGCTAGCACAGATGTTTTCTCTGTAAGAGACATCACAGCCTTCCTGTGCATAGGAACACTAGACAGCGCTTCAGCCCTACGCATGGGGCCATTTTGAACAGCAAAACACCAGTCAAAAGCACAAAATGAGAAAAAAAAAAAGTGGCGCTAAATAGACCACAACAAAGGACACTTGTCCACAGTAGGTAGCTGAAACAAAAGCAGAGTGTTGTCCTGTTGAACCTCAGCTGGGAACCTGGCTTTCAGACAATTCACATTTTTCACAACTCTGTGCTTGTCCACCCATATCCACATGTGATTTGAAAGTGCCATGAATGTTGATTTTGAGGTTACAGATAAATTTATGAATAGGCAGATTCGTAAATACAGAATCTTTGAGTAATGCAGATTGACAGTAATTAGATTCCATTAAGCACAGCTGTCTGTATACATAAATATCATATGTGCTCTGCCAGGTCTTTACGAGCTGTTCCACTGCCTGGAGCATTGTCTGCCCAATCCCAGCGATACTTTAGCTTGTAGTAGGTGCACAGTAAATATTAGTCCAATCCAACTGAGTGGTTTTCAAATAAGGACCCAAAATAGATGTCATTTGAAAATGCTCTTTACTTTTCTTTAGTCGTCATTTCTTTCAAAGTTCATTGCTGGGGTCAGCCCGGTGGCACAGCAGTTAAGTTCACACGTTCTGCTTCTCGGCGGCCCGGAGTTCGCTGGTTCGGATCCTGGGTGCAGACATGGCACTGCTTGGCAAAAGCCATGCTGTGGTAGGCGTCACATGTATAAAATAGAGGAAGATGAGCATGGATGTTAGCTTAGCGCCAGTCTTCCTCAGCGAAAAGAGGAAGATTGGCAGTAGTTAGCTCAGGGCTAATCTTCCTCAAAAAAAAAAAGTTCATTGCTGTTATTTATTTTTTCAATCTAGTTAATACCTTGACTTTTACTTTTCTCTCACCTGCACCTAAATCCTTCAGAGACTTGAAAATAATGCCATTTTCTCTACTGACAACAAATCCCTCAAGATTCATGCAGGAACAAGGAAGAGCATGCCCCAAGCAGGCACTCCTGGCAAGGTTGGAACCATATGACAGCAAAAAACTGTCCCCAGGACTCATCCATATATGAAGCCCATCTACACACACCCTCCTGGGAGATGTGGGAATCAGGCTTACAACCTCTTTAGAAGAAGCGTCTGGAAGTAGTGCCATAATTTAAAAAGTCACTCTAATGGCAACCTGCCTTGCACTGATGAGCACATTGGGGATGCTCTGGGACCACTGGATCTTCCTGGGGACTCGCACATAGTTCCCATTGTGGCCCTACCTGGAAGGTTTGGAGCTGCACAGGGAGCTTGGCTCCCGGGTCTGGGGAAGCTATGGATTCTGGAGGGCTCCTTTGGAAAATTACATTTCTGAAGACTGAAAATTTATCCCTGGGGATTTTAAAACATAAATAGAAGTATGTTATGAAAATCATGCAGACTTATTTTAAAAGTTGGAAAACAAAGAACAGATAGCGTACACAGTCTCACCATCTCTAAACATACACATTTTAATATTTTGATGTATTCGGTAATTTTTTGTGTTTTGTGCATAAATTCTTAGTATAATTTTAATCATCCTGCATATTAAAGTTAGTATTCTGCTTTTTTCCCTTTTCCCATGGCATGTTAAACCTGTCTGCGGTATTACAGAGTTTGTATCACCCTCATTTCAGACAGCATAAAGTAGCCTGCTGATTGACTGCATTACAGTTTGCTAACCACTCCACTATTGTTAGACGTCATTTCCAATTTTTTTCACTCTTTTTATAAATAACAGTGCAATCTACTTTTTCTTTTTTCCTAAAGCTTGTCCATGTCTGGAATTATTCTTAGCCCAGATTGTCAAAAGTAGAGTTACTGGATCGTTGGGTAGGGATATTTTTAAGGCTCTTGGTAATCTAGCTTAATTGTTAAGAGGATGGAAGCATGCCCCTCTCAGCGTTGTGTTATCATCTTTTAATCTTTGCTGAGCTTAAGAGAACCCAAGAGTTTGTTTCCTCACTCTGGCTGTGCTGGAGAGGGCATCCACCTTCTAGTGCACAGGCCTGTGTCCCCATTAGCCCTGTATACTGTGTATGCGTGCACGTGTGTACATGTGCATGTGTGTACAGAATACTGTATATACTTTAATTCTCTTTTTTTAATTCATGATATTGGCAAGAAATGTCTTATGCTTTTTCGGTATTTCTTGAAAAATCTTCTGAAACTTTCTGCCTAGTGTGCTTGGGTTTTTGTTTGGATCTATTCCTTTTAATACACACTCTCTCTCTTTTTCTGCGAATGGAAAACACAGCTCTTGAGGATGACAATTGCCAAACAGAGGCTCGGAGACGAAGAAATCGGCGTGCGGCACTTTGCAGCCCATGAGCGTGAAGACTTGGTTCAGCAGCTGGAGAGAGCTAAGGAGCAGGTCATTGCTAACATCTGTTAAGAGCGGGAGATATGTTTGCACAGCTGGACACAGCACAGAGAAGAGTAGGCTGCGCCCCCTGTTTTTCAGAGAGTGTGGGGTCCTGGGGATGCGAGTCAGAGGAGGGAGGAGGATGCCAGTTGAGTGCTCTTAATTCCTCGGTACTCCGTCAGGTTCCCAAGCTGCCTCTTGTGTCTCTGGCTTCCAGCAGATCTCCTCTCTTACTCTGGGTACCGTTGTTCTGAACACGACAGGAAACCTCCCCGCTACCCAGGATAGACAGGGAGAGAACAAAACATGACAAACTGGCCCTAATTTGCAAGTTTCTACTGAAATGCTGAGCGATGCTTTTTAGGCAAAATCTCAACGGGTACAGAGCCCTAGTTAGGGTACAGCTAAGAGAGCCTAGACGTGCTTTTCTTTCTCTTACTAATTGGTTTTGAAGAGCAGAACAAGATTTCTGGGTCTAGAGAAGTCTGAACAGCATGCATTTGTAAGACACTGGCTGCTGTTCCTGATGTCTGGATTCACCCTGTCCAGCCTCTGGCTTTAGGGCATCCTGCAATAGGTAAGGGATCGCTTCTGTTTCCCATCTTAGATAGAGTGAGTTTCTGGAAGGAAGTCGTCCATCGCTTTTAGCTTTTATCATGTTGCAGTGTGGGCACTTACGGTTTTATAGCATGCGGTGGTATGAAGAAGCTCTCTAAGAGTCTACCATCCAAGCGGAAGTCTCCATCTCTGGTCCTAAAGCCACCATCTGAAGAACATCTTGCATAAGGACGCTTCCTTTGGTTTCAGATTGAGTCTCTAGAGCACGACCTGCAGGCCTCTGTGGATGAGCTTCAGGATGTCAAAGAAGAGCGGTCTTCCTACCAGGACAAGGTGGAGAGGCTCAACCAGGAGCTAAACCACATCCTGGGCGGGCATGAGAACCGCATCATTGACGTGGACGCCCTGTGTATGGAGAACAGGCAAGTGGCCAGACCCAGGTGGGGTGGAATGCTGGCTCTCCACAAGCGTGCAGGCTGGGAGTTCTTTGCAGCCCTATCTACATTTGAGAACGTTGGCATACAATAAAATAAAAGTCGCAACCCCCAGACGATGATATTAGCATCACATATTAGTTATAAGAGTCAGAAAAGAAGCACCGCATGCCTACACGCCTACATTCGTACCCCATTCTCTCTTTCTCCCTGCCCTCCCTAGTTGGGTGAGAAGGGTATGGAACCAACAAAAGCTGCTTGTTATTACTCTCAAGGAGAGGGAAAAGAATAAGAAAATAAATTGAGAAATTCCCTTGGCTGTTTCTTTTCCCTGAGGCAAATTTCAGTGCGTGTATGTGTCTAACTTAATGTTCTGTCTGGTGTCGCTTCTTCCTGCCTTCCTTCCCAGTGGAATCATCTTAATGAGAATTATGTGAAAACTGTGTTGATATCCCTGAGGGGATCTCTGCAGAGGGCTGTTCTAAAGTGGGGTTTCTGTGATTTGGGCATACTTGACCTTCATCGCGTTCATTTAAGAAGAGGTCACAGAGATGCACTTCTCTCCTCCTCCGCTTGGTGGTGAGAAGGCATTCTAGGCAAGAGACGGCTCTTCAGCGATGTGGTTTTGTTTCCTTTTCCTCTTCTACTGAAGTGTATGTTTTTTATTTTGCCCCCATGTGCTTTCTATTTGCATGTATTCTTTTGCAGGTATCTTCAAGAGAGATTAAAGCAACTTCACGAAGAGGTCAACCTCTTGAAATCTAATATTGCCAAATACAAGGTAGCAAATCGTGGGGACGATGGTGATGATTCGCTGCTGTGCATCTGAATGTCGTTCTATTTTAATTCTCCTCTGTGCCAAAGAGATCTTAGTGCTTGCCTGTCCTCCCAGATAGAGTCCAATAAGAGCTTTAACTGACGTAACCAGTAAGAATTCAACCCAAAACAACAAACAAAACTAAAACAGCTTTTGCAAGAGCTCCTGCTGTTGCTGGTATCTGGACAGGGCACACTGAGGCCACGAAAATCTGGATGTGGTCACTTTACAGCCTTGGTCCCTGTGAAATCAGGTTTCTTATCTGGCTTTTCTATGAAATGTTCTGCCATCCGATGCTATTTGACCCATAATCATCCATAAGAAAATGGTTTCCTAGCGGTGAACAAAGATTGGGAAATCACAATCTGAACGGGAATGTTCACGTCACACGGAAAGGACGGAATGTTTAAATTCTCCCCCGTTATTTAGTCTAATTCCAGCACCATTAGTTTGATAATATCTATTTCTGCAGATGTTAGTTGTAAGTGTTATAATTAGAAAAATCTCCTGGGTTTCTCTGCTTTGAAAATAGATTGATTTCTCTTCCTGGGGTGAACTTTTACAGTGGTCTAGATGCTTGGGGAGCCTGCTCATTCTCCTGGATTTTGACTGTTGGCTTTTTTTCTCGGAAGTCTCCATGCTGTTCTTCCCATTCTGTGGGGGCCACACATTAGTTTACACCAATCTATATATACACATGCAGCCAAAGAAGAATACAGCTTTTAAAGTTGTATAATTAATACGTAATTTTAAAAAATCTGTGTATGCATTCATTTAACAGCATTTATTCAGTTCTTGTATGTGCCAAGCACCGGCTATATAGTCATATCAATGTTAATATAAAGCTCGGTTCTAGGAATGATGCTTAGGTGGCACATTTGCACTTCCTTAAACTTGCATCCATGGCAGATATCACTAATGGATCATGGCTCTTTTTCCAGTTCAGCCATAGAATTCTTCCGAATACCACTAACCATCTTTGGCATTGGTACATGAGAGTAAACCTCTTCTCCATCTCATATCTATTCTGAAGAGGTTTCCATAACTAGTGACTTCACGCATTAGACTGGATTCTTGCTTCGGGTTTGATTTAATTTAACGAATATGGATTGAGTGCCTTTTATATATGGGAGACCGGGATTGCTGTCATTCTCCTGGGCACCAACTTTTTAAAAAACTCTTTACCAGGTCCACAAAAATCATAATTTTTGGCAGGGACTCGGAATTCTAAAAGTTGGGTCAGCATTTGGAAGTTGCCAGGGGTTCTTGTGTGCTGAATAGGAGGGTGCCTCTACTGTTAAATAGGTATTTTTCCATTATTGGCTTTTCTGACAGAGGTTTTTATTTTCTCCCAATGCTGCTTTAGAATGCTCTGGAGAGACGGAAAAACTCAAAAGGCCAGAGCAAATCCAGCAGCAGTGCTCTGACTGGAGTCTTGTCTGCAAAGCAAGGTAGGGTGGGTTCTCCAGGAAGGACCACTTATGAGCATAGCCTGTAGATTTGTGAGCCCACATCCATCCAACCTGCTCGTTTTGCGGATTGGGAACCAAGATGATCCTTTAGAACATGGTTCCCAGACTTCTGCCTGCATCTGAATTGCCTCGAGGGCTTGTTAAAATACAGATCTCTGGGCCCCACCCAAAGTTTCTGATTCAGTTTGTCTGGGGTGGGTGCAGAGAGCACACATTTCCTAAAAGGTCCCAGGTGATGCTGATGCTGGCTTGGTGACCCTCCTTTGAGAACTGCTGCATTCGAGATTTTTCTAATGACTGGACCGCATTTGTGTGTATTCCCCTACACCATGCACTCCGTTCAAGAATGTTTTCCCTTCTCTAATCCCCAGTTTGGCATCTCTGAGTATGTTTCAGTCTCGTCAAGTTTCTCCTTTTCCTGGCCTCTATGATCAGAGTAGAAAAGTCTCGTAGCTGCTGAAATCATTTTATCATGGAACATGTGCCTTTTTCAAAGAAGCTTTTATTGATTGCAATTTTGTTCCTCCTTCTTGTCGATTGCGATGAAAAATAATGATCTTCCAGGAACAGGCCAGGGGAATAAATAGCAGAGAGCTTTCTTCTGACACTTAATATTTGGGAATTCAGTTCCAAATGTAAGCCTCCAGTTGAACATGTTCGGCCGGCCCACTTTTGGGTTGTTGGCAGTGCAGACCAGTAACAATCAGGTGGCAGTCTTAATCAGAGCTAGAGTGGCTTAAAAAAAAAAGTGCTGAATCTCCAGCCTACCTAATAACCAAGGCACTTTTCCAAGCAATGTTTTTTTCCACTCAACTAGAAAAGGACACCCTAGAATTGTTTTTAAAAAGAAAGCTACAATACTCTATAAAAATGTGAAGTCGCCCATCTAAATTTAGCTCTGGATACCCTTGGTAGCCAAATATCTTTAAATGTTGAGACCCAGTGTTATCACTGATGTGGGGAGTGCCAGCCACACTCAACCACCACAGCAGAGCGGTAACCTGGCATAGCCTTTCTAGGTAACTGTTTGGCAACCTATTATGGAAAGTCTTAAACTGCTCCCCTTTGAACCAGCAAGAAATAATTACAGACTTTTGCAGATATTTTGCTTCAAGAAAGTTCTTCCTACATTAGTTATAATAACAAACATTGGAAACAACATAAACATCCAACAGTGATTAAATAATTTATCTATCTACACCTGGACTACGAAGCAACAATTACCTTGTATGTTTTAGGAGATATTCATCATGAGGCATAGGGTTAAGTGAAAAAAAGCATGGCTTTTTCCAAGTTTTGAAGAATAACATATGAATTTATATGTTTACGTATAGGCATGTAGGAAATGATGTTCAAAGATGTATAGTGAGAAATGTATACTGTTTCTTTTCTGTCTGGTAGGAGTACAGGTGGTTGTTGTCTTTCTATGTTACCTCTTAGTTTATGTACCCTTTCTAAAAATGTGCATATATAGATATATTTTGTAGTTTTTCTTGCCTCCCACCGAGGGTACCACACCGTGGGAATCTCTGCTATGAAGCAAGGAGCTCACGGCTAGAGTCGTTGTCATATGCGTGGCTGTGTGACCTGTAGCCAATATTTTTTTTTTTTTTTTTTTAAAGATTTTATTTTTTCCTTTTTCTCCCCACAGCCCCCCGGTACATAGTTGTGTATTCTTCGTTGTGGGTTCTTCTAGTTGTGGCATGTGGGACGCTGCCTCAGCGTGGTCTGATGAGCAGTGCCATGTCCGCACCCAGGATTCGAACTAACGAAACACTGGGCCGCCTGCAGCGGAGCGCGCGAACTTAACCACTCGGTCACGGGGCCAGCCCCTGTAGCCAATATTTTTAATGCATCTGCACCTTGCTTTCCTGCCCATGGAATGGGAATAAATAGTACTTCCCAGGTGGATTTTTTGTTTTTAAGTCTCAAATGAGTTAGTCAATATGAAAGTGTAAAATACTGGACAGATGCAAAAGATTATTATCCTTTTAAAAAATTGTTGATCAAAGTCCGTCAAGACTTCCTTCTTTGTTTAACCCTCACACTGAATTTTATTTTGTTATACTTTTGACACATGAAGTAGACTCTTCAACACAAAATAGTAGCATTTAGAAGCTGGGAACCTATCATAGTCCGGGAAGAACTGCCATTGGTTTGCATTCCAACATTCGGAAAAGATTTAAGACTGAGTTGTAAATTTTATATCCTACCTAGTTCAGGATCTGTTATCTGAGGATCACGGATGCAGTCTCCCAGCTACTCCACAGTCCATTTCTGATCTGAAATCTCTGGCGACAGCCCTGTTGGAGACGATCCATGAAAAAAACATGGTTATCCAGCACCAGAGGCAGACCAACAAGTAGGTAGCTGGACCCTTGGTGGGGAGGGAAGGGGCAGGAGAAAAGCGGGCTGAGGCTACTAGCAGTGGGTGGCAACCAGGTGGGACTAGAGGCCTTAAGGAAAGGAGGTAAGAGTCCTCACATTTGGAAGAAAACTTATTGAACCAGAACTCTGCATCTGCATTATGTCAGCATCTTGGCTATCAGCCGGAGCCAAGTGAGGACATAATACTGGTCATTGCTATTGAATGCTTATCTGAGCGGTTCACTGAGTAATGCATAGTGCCTGGGCGATTTTGATAGTGCGGTTGCCCGGGTAACTTAACCTCCCTCTCCACCCAGTCTCCTTTGGGGCAGCACTCCCTCAGTGCCATTTTAACCTGCACCGTGACTTCGAGAGGCTCTCTATGGCAGGAGTACCCAAGCGTCAACTTCCACAGGCAGCTGGGCCTGGGGGGAGTGTCATGTCACTCTTCTAGGTCAGCAAAAAAAGCTGGTAGAAAGGAACAACAATGAAAACAGAATTCTTATTTGATTTTCATAAACATGCTATGTTGTACAAAACTGAGCAAGTTAAAGTAGCAGAGACGACAGAAGCAAAATTGAAAGTGTTCAGAAAATGATGAATAAACCATAAATTAAAGCAACAAACAGTGCAATCAGGGCTGGCTTCCAGGAGAGCAACCCTTGCAGTCAAAGCGCCCAGTGCTCAGAAGAACCCTGCACTGAGTCTAAGGCTCCGTTGTCACCATCTTGAAATCCTCAATCATTTTTTAACAAGGTGGCCCCGCATTTTCATTTTGCACTGGGTCTTGCAAATTATGTTGCTGGTCTTGCTTATAAAACCTACACCCAAAACCAAAATGAAAGTATGGAAAAAGTGAGCAGGTGCCAAAATGCTGGGCTTCCAGTAAGAAGGGGAAGGATCCGGGGCACAGGGAGAGAGGTGACTGGAAAATGATTGAGAGTATTGTAAAAACAAAATAGAAAAAAGGGCAACCTGGAGTGAAGGGAAGATCGCGCAGGAGATTAAGATATATGTAAAAGAAAGCAGAGAGCAGTGGAGGGAGGCTGGGCAATCTCAGAGGGATGACAGGGGTAATTTATTGACAGAAGAAGTTCTAAACATTCTTTTAAAAGAAATCTTAACCAAGGAAACAGCCAGATGCTGGATGCAGATACTTCTCAGGGGAAGGAGAAGAAATGGGCTCTCCCCAGAATAGGTACCACGTCTTTGTGATTCAGGCAGAATCCCTGCAGCCAGCAGTGTTCCCCAGGAGCCTGCTTTGTCCTCACCGACTCGCTATAAAGCACTCATCAGGGCTGTTTCAAACCTTCTCAGGTCTTCTAAACCAGTCTGTTCTCAGCAGGTCACCTCAGCTCCTCCTTCACTGAGAAAACAGAGGCTCCTCATCATGAGCCCCAAGACTTGCTGCTCCCCTGAAACCAGTGTCTCTCCCTCTCTCCCTCCCACCTCCTGGAAACACACCCACCCAGCGTCCTGTTGGTCCACACCATCTTCCCTCTTCTGGGGCCTGGCTCCCCCATGACCTCCTCTTTCAACCTCTTCAGCCTCTTCCCTTTCTCTGGCCTCTGCCTCACCCCCCAGAAACCTCACAGATCTTCCTGAACCCCCAAGCCCTTCCTCGACTCTGCATGTTCCTGTGAATTCCACTCACCTCAGAGCTTTGTAGACAGGCGGCCACCTCTCTTCTTGAGCAGACTCCCTCTCAAAGTGTGTTCTGGGAGCATCGATATCAGAGTCATGTGGAGGGGGTGCTTGTTGAGAATACAGGTTTAGGAGTGTGGTTTGGGCCCACAGTGGACGCTCGTGATTATTTGATGAATGAGTGACTGAATCATCTTCTAACCCTTTGTTCCTGTTCCCTAATACTCACGTCCCAATGGTCATTAAGCCTTGTGGTTTTCATGCACTCATTTATTCAGTAGATGTTTCCTGAGCGCTTGCTGTGGGCCCTCAGTGTACGTCTCCTACCTGCCCTTTCTGCCTTCTTCCCACCAGACCATCACTTCTTCCATGGCAAGACCCTCCCATCAATCCTCCGTCCTCTGACCCCAGCCCCACCTTCTCCACCACCTACCCGGGCACTCTCACGCCCACCTGCCAGCTACAGTTCTGATCACGTCCCGGGCCTGCACCGAAAAGCCGGGCTGCGTCCCACTGCCTGCTGAACTCAGCATCCCCAAGCTGTTGGCCTGACGCTCGCACTGTGACAGAGAGATTTTCTAGTGCATTCCTACCTTACCCCCTGCATCCACACACATCCCAGGTTCCATGCGCTCTTACCCTCTGTTGAGAAAGACATTTTCATTTTGCCTGGTTTATTTTTGTTTTAATGCACCTTTTCATTTTTAACTATTATTTTGAACCATCTCATGGTTCAAATTTTAAAAGATTAAACAACAATATATCTCCAAACTACTACTATCTCCCAGCCACCCAGTTCCCCTTTGTAGAATAAACCACCATTCATTTCTTATGTGTCCTTCCCAAGGATGGATATGGAAGCAAATGCACAATGCATTTATGCAGACACATAAATACATATATTTATATAGATATAGATGTTGATACTCTTTTTTTCTCACAAATAGTAGCTAGTATTCACCAAAAACATAGATTTTTTAATTGTTCTACACCTTGTGTTCTTCCCCCGTAACAATAGATCTTGAAGACTGCTTCCTATCAGTGCATAAAGTACCTAATGTACCATTTTTAATACTTAGAAGGTCTTAAGTTTCATCCTTTCAATAAATGTTTTATTTAGTGGCATGTAAAGAAACTAACTGCACAACACGTGGAGTGGGGGCTAAGACTAGAATTTCACTTCGGTCTACTTGCTGTTATCCCCTGTAATTTAGCTTTTATAACTAAAATAATAAAAGAGCTTTGTTTGGGTGGAGCGTTGCGAGTAGAAACGAAGGCGTTCTGTTCTGTAAGCGTGTGCTCCCCCTACTGGTCTTCCACTGCCTGGCGGTTACTGCCGGTTGAGAAGGCCCAATGGGAGCCATCTTGAAGGACTGACAATCAACCTAGGACTTTACGTTTTCAGAGGGGGTTCAGTGTGTCGGCATTTTGCTTGAGGTACTTGTAGCCGAAGAGTCGGCAGTTGTGTGGTATTGCTAAAGAAGGGAGGAGGTTCGTTTGTCCTGTAAACGGGTGGCAAAGCTTGGATGGAAGAGGCAGGTGTTAAAGTGCTGTTTCACTGAGCACCACGTTTCGGTCTCCAGTTCTGCCCAACAAGCCATCACTTCGCCAGTGGCCGGGCAGTGGTGGTGGTGGCCAACACACGAGGACGTATTTGCCTTTCGCTACCCTTCCTGGGGTGCCCAGTTCCTGAGTTAGTTCTGTCTTTGCAGATCCCCTATGACGTCATTAGGATCAGAAACTACTACTGAAAATCTATGTAGAAGCCTGGCATCTTGAGGATTTTTCTAGACAACTAGGTAGACATATGCTGAAACCTCCCCTTTCCAAAAACACACCGGAGCTAAATAAAAACTTTATTTCAAAATCTCCCCCATCCTACAAAAAAAAGGAAAAGAAAGAAAATCATCTCTCAAGGCTGTTTATGCCTCAAGCTACTGCCCTCACTGTCTCCTTCAATTCCCCGTGGAACTGCTTTCTTCAGGTAGCTCAAGTCATCTGTACTCACTGCCTCAGCTTCCTCACAGTCTGCTTTTCTCAACCCTGTCACTGGGATTCTGGATTTCACCCCTTCCACCGTCCTGAAACATCTCTCCCAAGGGTCGGGCACGTCTTCTAAGTGGCCTTTTTCATCCTGTGTGACCACTTTCTAGAATAAGACAATACTGCCCATGTGGTCCCACCCAGAACTCTGTCTCTCCTCGACTTCCAGGCCCCACATTGCCTCGCTCTCCTCCTCTGTCTCCAGCTGTGCTCCTCCAGCCCTTTCTTGCCTTACAGAGGAGGAACTCTAGTCCTTGCTCCTCTGACTGCCCACTCTGCTGGGGAGGGGGCCCAGCTCCCAGCCCACACCACACTCCGGTCTCTGCACTCCCACATCTTTCCTTCCTCTCATAGGTCCAGCTGTCTACGTGGATACCCTGTAGGCACCTCCCACACCTCCCTACCGCCTTATTATTGCCCGTCCCTTCACTTCCGTGCACCCCCCTGGCTGAGTCTGGCCACCACATCCCTGCCCTGGACAATAACCTTCTAACTGGTCTTTTCTGCTTCCTCTCACACTCGTTCTCGTCCACCCTCAACTCTGCATCAAGAATACTTTTTCTACACTTCATTCTGCTGCTCCTCTGCTGAAAACCCTTCAGTAGTTCCCCACTGCCAACGTATAAAGTCTGAACATTCCCAACATGACAACAAGATCATTCATAATCAGGGTCCCTGGAAACCCCTCTGGGTTCATCCTCCATTTTCTCTTCACTTCTATTCTACTGTCTTCTACTGAAGGACTTGTGTGTTTCCAGGCCCTGGTTTTGATTCTGGCCCCTCTGCTTACCAGCTGTGTCACCCTGGAAAGTCAGCTTGACCTCTCTGAGTCTCAGTTCCCTCATCCATGAAACAAGGATAATAAGAGCTGCCTCATTGATTGTTGTGAGGGACTGAGGGAAATAATATCTGTGCAGTGCTTAGAGTAAGACCTGGTCTGGAACAAGCGATTAATAAAGATCAACCATTACTAAAGCGTTCCACAGGTACTGAACGTGTGTGTGTGCGCGTACCCATCTGTCTGTCTGTCTCCCACCAGACTTTTAGTCCCTCACATACAGGGACAGGGTCTGCTTCCCTTCATTATCCCCTGTAGCCTCAATAATCGTTTGTTGAAGTGGTCAAGCTGAATTGAACGGACTCTGTTCCTACTACTCCCGTCTTGCTCTATGAATACTGCCAGCTATTAAGACTCAAATAGCCCTCTTCTCTCCCTGGGCCACATGACTCCACGTTCAGTGGGCCACCCGCCATATTGTTCAGTGTGAAGCTTATCAGGAGGTCCCTCTTTGTCATTTGAAGCATCTTGGGTTGTATTTTGCAAATCAGCTGTGGCTGCATCCATATTTCAATTATGAACAATTTTTAAAGGGTACTTGCTCCAGATATGAGAATGCTTGTTTTAAAGTGTTATTATGGGGTGTTGGTTAAGAGCGTGCACTTCAGAGGCAAACTGAAGTATAGGTTCAAATTCACAGTCATCACCAGCTGAATCCTGCTTGCAGTTTTGGTCAAGTTAACTAAGCTCCGTGCCTCTGTTTCCTGATGGAAAGAGTAGGTCGTGGGTGAGAGAACTGGTGGTTGAGAAAAGACACAACTTTGAGATGACTGTGTGTCCTTGGACAAGTTACTTAACCTCTCTGTTCCTTAGGGTCCACATGTGAAAAAGGAGGATAATAATCCAGTGTACACTGCAGGGTTTTTGTCAGGTCATGTGAGATGATGCAGGTGTGGTGGGTGTTCAGCATGGGCTCTGACTAATACCCAGCACTCAGGAAAGCTCAGTTGCTGTTTGTTTTAACAGTAGTATCGTGCTGTTGTTATTGCTACTGTTACTACCACCACAACTTCTGCTGCGTCCATTTTACTACCTTCAGTCCTGCATCCGATACCTGTCAGGCCAAAGAAGAAAGCAGTCACCACTGACAAACTTAGGCAGGGGTCCCTCAAAGTAGAGTGATGGGACACCAGCAAATTCACCTCGGTCCATTTCTGGGAGACAGGGCTGTATTATCCGGGAGCATCAGAAAAAGTACGACCAAACGTCTCTTCACCACGACTTCAGACGTCGCCCTGACGGCATCCTTCAGCATCCACAGAAGAGTTAAGCCTTATCTTTTGTTTCCAAGAGGCAGCCACACACAGATGATCTGATCTCATTAAGAAACAGGCATCAACTTGAACACTGTTGTGATTGCATCTCAAACCCATCAGCTGGTGAAAAGGGAGCTTGGATCAGGAGGTCTGAGCAAAATATTGAAAGTGAGATTACGAAGAATGGTGTTTATTGGAGGGTCAGAGACGTGAAAGCAGAATAGACCCAACAAATGGAGTGAAAATTGAAAGTAATTGAGAAAGACTATGCAGAATTTAAGACTTAAGGAAAGGAAGAAAAGAAAAGCTCTAAGTACCTAGATGAAGAAAACCACATATAGTAACGTCAAAGAGTTTTCTGTGAACTCAAAGGGAATATTAATTAAGATACTGCGAGTCAATTCAGGTGAAAAAGGAGGAATCCGAAGCCATATATATATGTGCAGATATATACATATTCATGTCTGTATGTCTGTGGGCGTGTGCAGCTATCTCTGGAATATAAAGCGAGGTAAGAGAACAATTCTGGCGTTCTGACTTCTGCTGAAAGGAATGGAAACTTTGCTATTAAGGTGATTTCCGCATCATTTTAGCACAGCAGTGCCAAGAAAATCCCCCAAATAATATAAAGACTGATTTTTCAATTTCCAGGCCAACAGAAAGTGATTGAAGTTTTCGATGACTATCAAATCATTTCTCAACTAGATTTAATTTTTTGTAGAGTGAAGGAGGGGAAATATATGCCCATATTTATGTCTTTCCAGGCATATAGATAACGTTTGGCTTCCAAGTAAACAGTATAATCTTTTCAAATGCTCATTCCAGAACTTCTGTGTCACAGAGAGTCAGAATGGTCACCTTGGAAAGCGGTATAGTTACTGGAGTGATCCTGCAATTAGTGAAAGTTCTTTTGAAATGGCTGTTTTTTAAATTCTCTTCGTAGATAATTGTAAGCCATGGAAAAAGGAAAGAATTTATTTAATCAAATATACTTATTGAAACACCTACCATCTCCCAGGCATTATGCTAGATATAAGGATGTGGACATCAGTCAGTGACACATGGGTTAGGTCTGAGAAGGCAGATCTTGCTAGGTTATTAACTCAACGCAACATTGCCCAGCACGGTCACCCATCTTATTTTTTAGACTTGGTTGTGTCCAAAACTCAGATCTACGCTCAAAGAATCAAGATGTGGTACTACTAAGGGTATTCAAAATTAATTGTCATCTTTAGCAATGAGCAATTCCCAAATAGATATTCTGTAAGACGTTTGGGCAACGGTGGATGAATTGTTTCGCTCCCCAGGGGGACTACCTTTGTGGGAGAGGATTCACTTGAATGGTAACATTTTACTATTTTTTTTTAATTATTCACTTTGTATTTTCATATGTATTTTCAATAGAGTATATGTGTGTGTGTATATATATATATGTAATTATATTATTATTCACACACACACTCCATTTTTAGCATATATCTTAAATCTCAAAACATTTTCTCTCTGTTAGGTCACAAGTGGGTTTTCCTAGTAGCCTGCTCGCAGCCCTGATGCTGACAAGTGCTCGTTAATCTGTCTGCTGTCATTTTCTCCCCTTTTCCAGAATCCTAGGGAATCGAGTGGCTGAACTAGAGAAAAAATTAAGGACTCTGGAAGTTTCTGGTTTGTGGAGCCTTCCGGGTAAGCAGACTTCATGAAAATCATTTTCTGTTTTAAAAAAGGAAGCTCTCACGTAATTTCCAAAGATTCTGCCTTTTTAATGTCTTTTTATCTGAAGATCATTGTTGAGAAATCTATAAGTGTTTTAAACTTAGAAACCATCATTTTGGAAGGAAATCAGAAAAATACAATAAATAGGCAGGTTTTCATCAGTGGAACTGTGAAGTTTTGCTAACCTAAATTCTGAAATTGTCATTGTGTGTGTCTGTATATGTATTTTTTTTAACTTTTGTGAATGTAGTAAATCATTTCTTTTTTTTACTCATAGGTGTCTTATAACGGTTTGTTCAATTTAATCATCACCCCTAAAAATGAATGTAAGAATGTACAGTCATGTGTTGCTTAACAATGGGGACACATTCTGAGAGATGCGTTGTTAGGCGGTTTTGTTGTTGTGTGAACATCACAGAGTGCACTTACACAAATGTGCGTGGTCTAGTCTACTACACTCCTGGGCTATAGGGTGCTAATCTTATGGGACCACAGTTGTCTGTGCGGTCTGTTGGTGACCGAAATGTTGTTATGCAGCACATGGTTGTACAAAGATTTGTTCAGTTTAATCACCAATCACGAAAATGAATGTATGAACCTACAAAGATTTGTTCTATTTAATCATCAGTTCTAAAAATGAATATAAGAAAAAAGCAACTGTTCTAACCCAAATGCACTTTAAAACCTCCTTGTTCTCTCTTGCCCCATCCTATTTATTTTTTCTTTTCCCCAAAGCCCCCTGGTACATAGTTGTAGAATCTAGTCATAGGTCCTTCTGGTTCTGCTATGTGGGACTCCAGCTCAGCATGGGTTGATGAGCGGTGCTAGGTCTGTGCCCAGGATCCGAACCGGCGAAGCCCTGGACCGCTGAAGCAGAGCGTGCAAACTTGACCACTCAGCCGTGGGGCCAGCCCCATCCCATTTTTTGTTTTTGTTTTTGTTTTTTTTTGAGAAAGATTAGCCCTGAGCTAACATCTGCTGCCAATCCTCCTCTTTTTTGCTGAGGAAGACTGGTCCTGAGCTAACATCCGTGCCCATTTTCCTGTACTTTTTTTATATATGGGACGCCTGCCACAGCGTGGCTTGCCGAGCGGTGCCATGTCTGCACCCAGGATCCAAACCGGCGAATCCTGGGTCCTCAGAGCAGAATGTGCACACTTAACTGCTGTGCCACCAGGCCAGTCCCCGGCCCTCGTCCCATTTTTTATGTAGCTTGAAAATCAGAATTTCCTGTGGAGATTTTTTTTCCCAGTTGTACATGGTGTGAGGAAACTCTGATGTTTCACTTTAATTAGCTCTTTGTATCCCATTTGTCTTGGTAAAATACCCCCTTCCTGAGACCCCCATCAGCTCTTCCCCTTTTTCTCTACACTCTCCAGAAACTTGTATTTATCATTTTCACCACCTCCTCTTTCCCTGGAAGCAAGTTGTACATATATTTTTAGTTACTTAACCTTTCTGCAGAACCAGTCTCCTCTACCCTTGAATCATATCGGTTGCTTCCCTGTAATGTACGAGAAATGAAAATTGCCACAGGGATGTAGACAACAACAACACATTTTCTTAATGTAAATCTGAATAGCCGCCTTCGGGTGCCTGGAAGAGTGTTTTATAAATTGGAATTTTTAGCAGAGATCCCTTGAACTTGATGTCAAAAGACCTAACAGAACTAATTAGTGGCAAGTGCCATCCTGGGGATTTGAATGATCCATTTTGCACAAGAACCTTTTGATGCGGTTAAAACCTTATCTTCTTTGAAAGCCTTTCTTTTATTGCATTGAATTTCAACACCGTCAGGCAAATTTATCATTTATTTGTGCAGTCAGATTGCTATTTCTGTGCATGTACTGGAGTTTTGATTTTTTTTTTTTTATCTCCGAATGACTTGGTGAAATTTCACAATGTTTTATTTCTACAACTTATGTAAAAAGACGGAAGTTGAGTAAGTGGAGGAATGTTGAGAATTTTCTTTCTCTGATGTTGTTTGCTCTAAGTTAGAAGGGCTATTATGCAATAACAATTGTTTCTTTCCTTCTTTTTGCTGCCTGAAGGCCTGAGCTACAATGTTTCAGTAGGATTCGGGAGTATGTTCTGTTTGAAATATCTGTGTTTGTGACTAATATTAGCAGTGCATTAATATCATCCCTGCATGTAAATAAATAGAAATGCATTCTCTATGTATCCTTGCACATTTCTGATTAGAACAGTCAATTGAAATAGAGAATTCAATTAGTACAAAGCAAATATTAAATGGTAAAATTAGCTTTGAGGGACCCAGCTGACTGGATTTTATGCCAAGGCTGTGTTTGTTTTAATCTCTGGCGTCCACATAGATACAAAGTGGGAGGACAGGAGAAAGAGTGGCAATTCCCCAGATCTGATGCAGTTTCTGTGTGGGCAGTCGCACCCCCCTGGTGCAGTATTGAAGGATGTTACAATGAGGTATCGCCTTATGGTCATTTCCAAACCATGGCGAGAGTGTGGGGGAGGGGCCCCTTCCGGTGCGAATCAGACCAGTTCCTTCTGTCTGCTCCTTGTTTTATGGTCTCCATTTAACCTACCGAATAGGGGAGCAAGAGCAGGTATGTTCTTTTCTCCTTCCTTCCTCTCTCCTTTCTTCCCTCCCTTCCTCCCTCCCTTCCTCTTCCTCTTCTCCTTTTTCCTCCTCTCCCTCTTTCTCTCTCCAAGTAGAAGCCAAATCATAGTATTTTAGCCAACTGAAGGGAGCTGCGTCCCAGTGGTTTCGGAGAACTGCCAGCTCTCTCTTATTTATCAGCATCTTGAAAGGATCAGTGTCTCTTCCAATAAGTCAGTCCATCAGTGTGTTGACAACTTTTTGAGCACCAACTTTATGAATTCACTTCTGTCCCAGGACTCACCCCCTCTAAGAATCCGCAGCCGCATTAGGGAAGCAAGATGAAAAGACATCAAGCAGACAACAGGAAAGCACAAAATGATATATAATTAAGTGCTGAGTGATAAAGATGTTAGTCTGTGAGGGAATAATGTGAAGAGTCATCGAATGCTAGACCTAGAAGCACAGTTGAGAGCAAAACATTCAAGGCCACCAAATACTTGCTGTATATTGCACAACACCCATTCCCATGCCAGTGGCAGACATTGCTAATCAATCACATCGCTCATCCTTGCTGATCTCAGATGTGGCCGTCAGAACAGTCTTCCACGTTGGCTTTCCAGGAAGGCACCTCCTGGTCAGAGTTGACATGTGAGAGAAAATATTTTCCCCCTTTCCTCATCTAGTCGGATCTCCTCATTTTAGATAAGAACCCAGAGGCCAGGAACTTAGCTGATACCTAAGGCCACAGAGGCTGATGTGAGAATGCAGGTGTTCAGATGTTCGTTTCAGTGATCCACCTGCACTGGGGAGCTATAGCTCAGAGAAGAGAGGGCTATGCTAAACCAGATCTGCTGAGGACTGGTTCTCAAAGCAAGCCGGATTGGAGAGGAATTCAGAAGCCAGAACAATCTCTTCTGAGACTCTAGAGGACAATGGTTAAGGAGCCTACTCCTCATTAGCACAAGGCAGAGTTGCTGTTGGACTTTGAACGTGCTATGACTTTTCTTCGACTTTCTTCTGCCTCCCTCCTCACTCTCAGCCAACAATATACAGCTCTTGCTGTTGTTTGATAGAGTTGGGGCAAATTTGTGATCTCGCTGGGAAGTAGACAAGTTTGGCAATGTCACAGCCTGCATGAAGAAATCATTTGGATAGCAAAGCATATTCCAAACTGTTTCATCAGGCCCCGAGAGGTGGGAAAAGTATGGGGCTCTTGGGAGGAAGCCAGAGGGTGGCCTGGCTGACCACGCCTCTCAGGAAGGACTGCCCCTCCTCCCTGCCCAGCGCCCTACCTGGCGGCCTCATTCTCCCAGCCCTTTGCCGGCCTCTGTGGGGGGAATGCTGCTTGAGGGGCTCTGAGGGGATGTTTCCTGGATGTGCTCATACTCTAAAAAGAAACACTGAAAGCCAGAAAAAAAACCTGGCAAGAGCAGAGCCTTGCTCTTTGAGCTTTTCATTTTAATTCTCTCTTCTCTACTCAAGCATCCTCCTGGGAGGAAAATGTGCATTTTGAAAGTACTTGGTCCATTTTGGAGAAGAGGATGAGGGATGTTGTGTTACGAGGAGTCAGGAGGGCTTCCAGAAACTCAGACACCAGATGAACGGAAGGGCCTGTGTGACCTTCTCGTTAGTTGTGGTTTGACTCTGGTTTGTGGAGCGCTCTCATGCCCCTGCTCATCTGCCAGTCCTCAGAACCGAAATGAAACTGTGAAACAGCAGACCTCGGATTAGAGCTGAAGTGAGTCAGCAGAGATGGAATCTGAACTGAGTCAGAAACAATAGAACGAAGAGCCTTCAAAGAAGGTCTTTGATCCTTCAACTATTTTGCAAGAATGACCAAATCTTGGCTTTTTATCTTAAGATTAGGAAATGATCTCTCCAGGCAGAAGTTTCAGGAGGCATTTATCTTCTCCCCAACTCCCACCCTGATTGGTCATGGATGAGTGGTGGCTTCTATTTCCCTACTCTTCGTGCTTGTTGCTCAGGTTCTTGGAGATGTGTAATGTTGCTGGGACCAGCGTTAGTGACGAGGCGTTGTGGAGTGGATGATGCCATGTGGTGGGAGAGGGTCACGGAGACGTTTGCCTTAAAGAACTCCTCGTGACGAGAAGGGCTGAGGAACTCCCTCAGGCTGCCTTAGTCACTGGGCTGCAGCCAGCTCCCAGCTCTGCCCGTAATTCTGATTCTTTGGCCATGCACGGGGTAGAGGGGACTTGGAAGGCTGGGTGTGACACTGAGGTGCAGAGTGTCCTTACTGAGTCCTCTGAAGGCTGGAGAGCTGCTACCTGCCAGAGAAAGATGGGTCACGAAATGCAGTCCTGTCCCTGCCTTGAGAACGGGAGCTGTTGCCTTGGTGCAGAGAAGCAGGAGAAGCCCACTCTGAGGCATCAGCTCTCTGCTCCTGGTAACCGTTAAGCCCCCGAGATGTTTCCAGATTGTATCTTTGCAGTACAAAGGGAGACGGGATGGCACTGACTGCATTCAGAGAGCCTCTTAACAATACCCCAACCTGTAGGTCAACAGTTCTCATTGGGAAACGTCTCCAGACTGTAGCCCTGAAGATTTCTGGATTTGTCCCCAGGAGACAATAGCTGTGCTGGTGGAGAGCTCCTGCCTCAGCTCCGAGCAGATTTCTCTCCTTCTGGGACGACCCTCAGATAGCAGAGAAGCCAGAGTGTTGTGGCTGCTCACAACACACACCCTCCGCCTGAGGCAGCAGCCAGCGCCGTGCCCACCACGGCACCGGGATTCCCAGTAGTGCCGGCCATTTAGTCAGATGTTCATCAGATGTTTATGAAGCATCTACCACATGCTGAACTCTTGATACGTTCTTGGAAATCAAGTTAAAAAGACATGCCCTAGTGGGAAGACAGTATTATAAACAAATAGAGGGCTCAGAGGTACAGTCCAAGGGTCACCTGGTTCTCCAAAGGAGTGGACATCTGGACAAATACGCATTCTGTGCTCTGCCCAACCTGAAACTGAGTGAAACCGCAGAACTTTAGAGCCTGTGACCTGAGCCCCACAGACTTAGTGACTTGACTTTAGAAGCTTAGGCTGGAGTGTAGGCTGGGCCCACGGCCCCTGGGGATTTTGTTGTTGACACGGTGGTTCTCACCGAGAGAACCCCAAGGCCCCATGGACAGAAGTTTGGGATCCAGTCCTGCCTGTGGGGCTCTCCTGCCCACTGGGGCAGCTTCACTTTCATCTACGTGTCGTGCGTCTGTGTGTCTGTGTTCCTCATGCTCGTATTGCAAAGCCACACTTCCCTGCTCCTCACCTCCGGAACTCGCCACGGCCTCAAAAATAGAGTTGTAATAGTTTTCCTTTCCTCCTCCTCTTTGCCTCAGACTTTCTCTATCCACCTAGGGAGTCCGTAGGAATAGATAAAAGGGTTTGGCTGGTATGGGACTGTATATTCTAAGTGAAATATAACTGTGATAATTTGGGATACCTGACGCTATCTGCCTTATGACAGAGTTATTCAATCTAGATGACCAAATTGCATTAAATCAGATATACTGTGTACAGCAGAGCTATCTACACTGTAATCATTTCTATAGACAACAGAGTGCTGACTAAACAGCTAAGCCCTTTATGTGCATCAGTTCATGAAAACCACCCAATAAGGTGGGTGCGGTTATTTGTCCTCATTTTAGAGATGAGGGTTCTGAGGCTCAGAGAGGTTAAGTGACTTGTCTGAGGCCACCCAGCTAGCAAGTAGTGGAGTCCAGAACACAAACACCGTAGTGTGGCTCCGAAGCCTGACTCCTAAACACTCTGCTGTGGTTTTTATTGTTCTTGTCTCACCCAGATCAAAGCCACTCAGTTTTGGCTGGCATAACAGGCTGTCCCTTAATGGTGGCGTTTGTGGGCAGCCGTGTCCTGAGCAGACTCATCAGCACTCGTAGACAGCTGGCCCTGGACCTCAGTGTGCTGTCTTCACACTACAAAAAGGACCTGCTGGGCATTTCCCTTCTGCAGGTTACCTAGGATTGAAGAAGATACCTTGTTCACCCAAACAGCCAGTCCATTGTGTGGGGGTCACTGCAACCACGACTCCGCTGGTGACGTGATACATCCATTGTCCCCTTTTCCATGGCAGGGGGCAAGGACACCATCCTCTTCAGTGACCCCGCTCTTCCCACCGTACAGAGGTCAAGATCCCCACTGCTGAAGTTTGTTGAGCAGCCCGCTGAGAACAAAGCAAATCCCAAGGATGGTAAGCACGCCTCGTTTTCTCTGCCAGCCCAGCCTGGCCTGGCAACGGAGGAGGGCTCCGTAGACATCAGCCCCTCCCCTTCCCGCACCTTCTGTGGCGCTGTTGGGTCATTCCTTGCGTTTTCTCTTGTTGCTTGCATGGGTTTGTCTTGTTCGGAGCATCCGGCAGAAGAACGCGGCCCCTGCACTCCTGTCACAGAGGCTAAGGGGGCTCCGGAGCTTGGGTTCCTATTCCAGCCTCATGTTGTATTGGCTGTGAGAACACAGACTAGTAACCTCAGCCTAGTTTCCTTACCTGTACAATGGTGAGATGATGGTGCCGACCTCAGGGAAATCTTGGCACATTGCCTGACACGTGGCAAGTGGTCTGAAAGTCAGTTGAATGGAGAAAAAAAGCTTCTCCTCTGCCAGGCACACTTTCTGCAGGCAGGGTGTTGTGAAAGGGATTGGAGGCTCATTTAGGGCAGCAGATGAGCCAACGGGTGTGAGAGCCAGACCTCTCCCCACGTGGCAGTCTTGTTTCCCCAGCTAAACTATCCTTCACATCCTTCTAAGCTTTGCTTGTCTTCTTCCTCCATCCCCAGTACAGTGGCCAGCTTTCAAAATGGCCCCAAGTGATCCCCACCTCCTGGTACTCATGCCCTTGTGTAATCCAACCCCACATTGTATCAGGGTTGGTCTGTGTGGCTTGTAGACTACAGTAGAAGTGATGGTGTGTGACTTCTAAGGCTAGGTCATAAAAGACACTTGGTGTCTGCCCGTCTGTCTCTGTCTTGGATCATTCCCCCTGGAGGAAGCTGGCTGCCAGGCCATGAGGATATTCAAGCAGCCCTACAAGCTATTCATGGCGTGGAACTGAGGCCTGCAGTCCTCAGCCATGTGAGGGCGCCATCTTGGAAGCAGATTCTCCAGCCCTAATCAAGACAACAGCCCTGGTCAACATTTTGACTACAACTTCATGAGAGACCGTTAGCCAGAACCACCCAGATAAACTGCTCCCAGGCTCCTGAGTCTTAAGCTGCTAAGTTTTGAGGTAACTTGTTACACAGCAGTAGATAAGTAATAACACTGAGCATGCGAGTGTCAAGTTTCTTTCCCTAAACATCTACATTTCTTCTTCATCTTTTCTTGCTCAGAGTTATGGCTTCAACCATCACCTCTGTGAAAATATTCTCAGAATATGCCCCCAGGCACTGGGTCCTTCTGCAGAGTTACAGTCCCACATTTCCCAAAGCCCAAACTTTCCCTCTTAGATATTCTATGGACTTCTCCAGTATGACATCACCAAGTCTTCCTCCTTTTTGGTTACCCTCTCAGGTATCCAGACTTAAAACCTTGGAGTCATCACTGACTACTGTCAACTTTCCTTCCTCATGTATGCCTGTGCTGTAGCCAAACTCTTCCTTCAGAGTTTCTCGCCCCTCCATTCCTACCACCTCTGGCTTGGTTCGGGCCCTCTTCACCTCATCAGCAGAGCTTCTGCCCTAGTTTTCCTGCCTCCCAGACTCTCCCTCTTTCATTCCCATCTTTATCCTGCTGTTGTAGGATGAAGCCTCTACAGCACTGCTTTCCATCGTGTTTGTATCCTGCTCAAAAATCTTGAGTGGCTTCCAACTGTCTTCCACTTAAAGTTGCAACTCTGCAGCCTGACCTGGCCTCTCTGTCTAACCTTATGATTATCTGACATAAAAACTGTGCTTTTATCAAACCGTACTAACCAGTTGGGTCAGTTAGCTATTATTGTGTAACAAACCACCCCAAACTTAGAGCTTTAAGCAACAACTATGTATTATTTATCCTGAGTCTTTGGGTCAGATGGGTGGTTCTGCTAATTAAGCTTGGCCTGGCAGGGCTCACTCACGCATCTGCACAGCTGTGTTTTGAAGCCTGTCCAAGTCACTCATAATAGTACGTGGAATGGTAAGAACAGAAGCCAGGACAGATCTGGGATTTCAACAGAGAGGTTCCCCAATCACATGTAGGGGGAATGCCTTGAGAGAGCTCCTGACGTGGGTAGGTTCCACACTGGCCAGGAGGCAAGGCAGGGTCGTTCCAGCCAGCAGCATGTGGCCATCTGCAAGGCTGGCTGTAACACTCCATGTCTCACTGTGTACTCTGGAACGTGTCGTTGCTGGTGGTCATCCCATGCTGGCATCCAGTGTCCAGGTGGAAATCCAAAGTCTTCTGTCTGCTCTGGGCCCACTGAGCCCACGGGTGGGTCTGGGCCTGTTAAACTGAAATAGAGCAAGAGCCTTGCTTGATTTTCACAAGGATGGCATAAGTAATGGCCTGATTCAAATGATAGTTTCCAGAGTTCCATCATCAGCTCTCATTGTTCCAACCCTGTCCTTTGCCAGCGCGGGTGGCAACAAGGAAGCATTTCTGTAGCGTCTGTCAGCGTCTGGGCTGGCCTCATCACCGCTGCATCTCTGATTAATTCCAACTGAAAGCAGCTCACACTCGGTGGGACAAAGCCCATCAGAGAGCAGTGAACAAAAGAAGACGAATGTCCTCTTTGGGCCAATGAGGGGAAACACATTTTTAGGGGACTAGCAATCTTCCCTACAAAGAACTACTGTTTCTTCATCTTCTGGAGAAAACGTTTTCTCTTTCCGCACTATTTGTGTGATAATATGTTTGTATCAGTTAATTGCCTCATCATTATTGATATGTGTATTGTTATTAATAAGTATTAATGATTCTAATTCTGTTTGCTAAAACAGCACAGAATAATTACTATTTATTTGTAATAATATTTTCCTATTCTGAGCTAGTTCAGAAATCTTTCTTTTATGGAAATGGCAATGCTTTGTGTCTGTTCTCAAAAGGAAAATACAACTCCCACAGCTTAAGAGTTAATGTTCCGGAATCACAGAGTTAGAGGAAGATTTTGGTCTCACGGCAAGTAACCAAAGGTCCTAGTTATAGCTCAGCAGTTGTGACATTTTCACTAACTTCTCTTTGTCTCCTGATAATGATAGATAGAGTATGCTTTTTAGATATCTTTCGGATAAACAAAAGAGAGGAGTGGATTGGTAGATCCTGCTGTTGGCCCATAAACCAATCCGGGAGCCGGGTGCCCTGTATCTTTCTGGTCCTGAGGCTCTGAAAATCTAGCCTTTCTCAGAAAAAATCCCTGATAGGACCGAACAATAGAATTACAGCCTTCTTCATCCCCTTAGGGCAGCTGTGTTTTGACCTGTAATGATGATGGCAGTGTTTCTCCCTTCCCCCTGCCCCCTAAAAAGGTGAAAAGTTCACCCTGCTGATCTCAGTGATTTGCCATTTAAGAAAGATTCATACATTTGGACACGAGGGGAATGTCATCTAAAGAAATGGCATGAGGCAAAGTACCAGCGACCCAAGGCCCCACTGTAATTTCGACCACCCTCACTTAGATGTAAATTAAGGTAGAGAAGACTAACCTGACCCGTGGTAAAAACACTGCAGATGGTTTAGGGGTTAGGTTGTTATGAGTAAGGTTAATTAATTTTTCAGGGGCACCAGAATATATTATTAAGTGTCCTGGAAGATGTAATTTCATAGGAGTAATTTCCAGAAGGAGTTTATTCATCTCACGTTAGTGAAAAATTTTGCTGTCGAAAGGGCCATAATTTACTCCTTCTGAATAAAGGTTCTTCGTCTGTGCTGGAAACGTGCTCATTTTGACTCAGTGTTTTCCACGTCCCCCGTACAACCACTATAAAAATTTTCATTTGTTAGTGTGAAAAATATGTGATCGCTTCCGTGAGCTACTTCAGATGTAGCGAAATGTTTGTGCGAGTTAGAAATCTCTTTTTTCCTGAAAGTGCCATTTTAAGAATTTTTAGGGTAACAACCTGAATACAACGTGGAACAAATACCATAAATTCAAGGATTTCTTTTGTTTATGAATGCATGGTATTTAAATATATGTACAAATATATTCCTGCATTCATGTATGTGTCCGTAGATTCAAACATTTAATAAACTACGTATTGATCCCCACTATTGAATATTGGCAGTTAAAAAATTGATCAGGTAGGATTTTATACTTCAGGTGGCTTTTATAAGCTAACTAAATACAAGTAACAATTTAAGCATAAAAAAAGAAAAGCACTCAGTTGTCTTGGAGGTCCAGACACAGCCTGTGGGGACGGGGACCCTGAGGAGGTTAGTTCTGGCCGGATTTAATCCAGTCGGCTTCCTGGAGGAGGCGGTGACAGAGCTGGTCCTTGGATATATAAAGGAATGATGGTTTGGAGGAATCAACCACCTAAGCAGAGGCCCATGGGGCAGGGCCGGGATGCCATGAAGGGTTCAGTGTGGCTGGAGTGTAGGGATAAAGGAGAAGAGTTGAGATGTCAGGTAGAAGGGTCAATGGATGTTGGGTCACTGAAGGCCTTCAATGTCAGGCTGAGAGCTTGGGCTTTGTTTCTGAGAAAGTGACAGCCTTTGAAGGTTTTATAGCTGGAGAAAGGCATGGTCAGGTTTGTGCTTCAAGCTCACAGTGCCTCTCAAATTGTAGTGTGCACCCAAATCACCTGGGATCTTGTTCGACCACAGATTCTGAACCAGGAGGTCTGGGGTAGGGCTCGAGATCCTGCTTGTCTAACAAGCTCCCAGGTGATGCTGCTGCTGGTGGTCCAGGGGCCCCACTTTGAGCAGCACAGCCTTAGGGAAGGCTCCTCTCCCAACAGGTTGGATTCAAGCAGGAGGAGACTAGAAGCAAAGAAACCTATTGGGCACTAATCTTTACTTTATCCTGGCTGAACAGATCTGAATACGTAGGTTTTTTTATTTGTTTGTTTTTGAGGAAGATTAGCCCTGAGCTAATTGCTGCCAGTCCTCCTCTTTTTGCTGAGGAAGACTGGCCCTGAGCTAACATCCATGCCCATCTTCCTCTACTTTATATGTGGGATGCCTACCATAGCATGGCTTGCCTAGCAGTGCCATGTCCACACCTGGGATCCGAACCGGTGAACCCCGGGCTGCCGAAGTGGAACGTATGCACTTAACCACTGAACCACCAGGGCTGTCCCTGAATATGTAGTTATATTTTTAAAATGAAGGCTTGCTTTATTCACTCATTTATGCCTTCATGAATTTCATTTTAAGTACAAGTCATGGTCTCATTCTCGGGTGCAATACTTACCGAGGTCAGTGAGTTCTTAGGAGAGAAATACGTTGTTGTCCATGACTAAACGCAGGCTTTAGAAAGTATAGAGTAGATTGGATCGGACTTCTCTCCCTGCGGTTTTGTCTATGGACATCAAAAAGGCTAACGAGAAAGAAAATGGCTTCTTTTGAATGTGTGAAGCACATTTGTGTCAGAAGAACTAGAGGTGTGGGGTGTGGGGACAACGGTCAAGGCTGCCTGGCCGAGGTGAGACCCACAGTCCTCTCCCCCAGTGATTCCAGTCTATCAGTGATCACCTCCACCACTTCTGTCTATCATCTTCTCTTCCTTCATTGTGCTCCACCCTTCTTCCTCTTAGTAGTTTCAGTCTTATGGTCCATCTGATCTCACCAGTATTTCATTTCTTCTAGAACCAGGGTTCAGCCATTTTTAAGTTTCTTAAAACTTTTAAACACTAGATCAGGTAAATAAATGCTCAAAAATGCATACAGTTATTTAATTAAATAAATGGATACTCAAAACATGTACTATTCTTATTAATAAATACCTTTATGCATTGTATGGAAATTAAAATGGATCACACATATAATAATATTGTTACATGTCACAGAAATTCTAAGCTGCATTTTAATTCCAACTTTTTAGATTATCCAGGATTATCCAGGTGAGTCCTAAGTGCAGTCACATGTATCCTTATAAGAGGGAGGCAAAAGATTTGACACACATAGAAGAGAAGGCAATGGGACCTCAGAGGCAGAGATTGGAGGGATGTGGCCACAAGCCGAGGAATGCCAGCAGCCACCAGAAGCTGGAGGAGGCAAGGGACAGATTCTCCACTGGAGCCTTCACGGGAGCATGGCCTTGGTTTTCTAAAGAGCATGGATACAAATGTATTGAATTATTGAATACATGTATTCATGGATGGCCCAGTGAAACCCATTGTGGACTTCTGACCTCCAGAACTATAGGAGAATAAATGTATGTTCTTTTAAGCCCTGAATGTGCAGTAACTTGTTACAGCAGCCATAAGAAACTAGTATAGCATGCTCACAGAACTAGATGGGAGGAGAAACAGAAGAATACAGTGTTGTTCTGGAAACCAAAGGGAGAGAGAGCTTGAGAGGAGGATGTGGCCAATGGAAACACACGGTACAGAGTTGCGGAGGAGGGGACTGAGAAAAGAACATTGGATCTGGTGATGGCGCTCACTGGTGGGGAGGATGCAAGGCAAACCGGAGGATCTGAGGTGTGAATCAGCACGGGGAAATGGCAGCAGAGCATGTAGGCTCCTAGGTCTACAAATTAGTGCAGAAAAGGAAAGACAAGATGATAATTGGTGGCAAAATCTTGGAGGTTGCATATCTTATTTTTTTAAACTAGTAATACAAGCACATGTTTAAAAATTTAAACGGCACGGAAAGGCATAAAATTAAATTTAAAGGCTTCCTCCACCTGGCTTCCTGCCCTGACCCTCAGTCTGCTCCCCAGAGGCCACCTACAATTTTTCACGTGTACCACCGGAAATAATTTTACACTCGGCAAGGGTATAGAGAGCCCCCTGCGGCTGGGCACTCCGATTCTTTGCAGGTTTCTGCTATTACAAGCAATGTTGTAATGAGAATCTAGATAATGCATCTTGAAATATTTGGGCTAATAGCCATAGGTAGATTCCTAATAATGGAATTTCTGAGTCAAAGGGTGAATGCATTTAGGATTGCGATAGATATTACCCAAATGCCCTATCAGAGTCTTGCTAATTTTTATTCTCTTTCCTAATATATAATCGTACCTATTTCCCCACATCCTCAGTGACACTGAGCTCTATAAAGCCTTTTAATTTTGGCCAATCCATTAGATGAAAAATTGCATTTCATTGCGATTTAGATTTCTTTAATTATGAGTGATATTATGAATCATTTCATATATTTGCCACCCATTTGTATTTCTTGTCAGGGAATTGGTTGTTTTCATTCAATACTTATATATTTGTTGAAAAGGGTGGTGCATTCAGTTGAACCTGTTCTACAAACAATAACCTGGATCAATCGAATAAACACAAACCGGTACAGATGCAAACCAGCATGTACAGTACGATTCCAGTATATGAAGGTTAAAGACTAGGCAAAACTTATCTTTGGCCTCTGAAGTAGGATATTGGTCACCCTTGGCAGAAGAAGTGACTGGTGTTGACAAAAATAATCCATAACCAGTCTGTAAATGAAAATTGGGGTGAGTTTGTTATGAGCCAGATCTGAGGACTAGCTTAGCTTGGCAGCTTCCTTCCCCAAGGAAGGAAGGACACCGAAGAAGTGGGGTGTACAGAGTGGTGATATACCCTCAAAGAGCATGTTTCACATGATTGAAACGTCCCTTTTACAATAGTCACGAGACTGCTCTGTTGGCACAGCGATGATGGACACAGGAGGTAGTAGGTCTGCCGTCTTGGGGGACACAGCAGGGTGGCAGGTCTGTTGTCTAGAGCTGTAGGAGGGATAGAAAGGAAGCTGACCTGTTCTCACCTTGTGACCATGGGTGCTCACAGGTGAGCACAGCAATCAGTTCCTAGCCTAGGGAGAGATGCTTATCCTTAAGGAAATGCCAATGTGGGGGAAGTTGCACCTTTATCTTTAGGCCATTTGTTCTTGTCTTTGGGACACAGCAAATGCTTAAAGCAGATATATAATGCATGCTCAACGGCCATGTCAGGCCCTTTTGGAAAAACAAAGCCAGGCCGAATTAGGTTTACACCAAATGGCTTCCACATATACTCCAATATATCCTATTGCTTGCTGTTTGTTAGTCACTAGGAAGAGGGCTGGGAGACTAGACTGGGAAGCGTTTTACAGGTTTCTTGTCCTGGCTTCTGGTCACTTGGGTGTGTTCACTTTGTGAAAATTCATTGAGCTGTAGACTTAACGATTTGCTCACTTCTGTGTATGTTATACTTCCATCAAAAAGAAAGAAAAGTGAGGAACTATTTTTTTTAACATTCTTGAAAACTTAGAATGTGCAAGCACTGTGAACAAGTCAGGTGAGGACTCTGCTTACATTTTAGAATAAGATAAACACGTAAGGTGCTGAGCACCAAGCCTAGCACAGAAAAGCACCTATTAAGCGTTGGTTGGTATGATTCACCTTAGAGAGGGGAGAAACCCCACTGAGCATGCAGAGACTGAAAGATAGCATCGAATGGACAGAGGGACATGTGTATGTGAGGGAAACGTGGGGAATGAGGCTGCAGGATGAAGCAGGAGCAGATCAGGTAGGACCTTGTGAAGGACCCAAGTGAAAGGAATTGAAATTTATCCCAAAAGCAATAAGGCTCCAGCAAAAGGTTTTAGGCAGGAAAATGCATGATCAGAACAGGTCAGCTTCCTTCCTAGCTCTCCTAAAGCTCTCCCAAGTTCCAGCTTTCAGCCTAAAGCACACCTGTGCGAATCTGATGTGAGCCCATTGCAGTGGGGTTCTGCTCTGGTTCCACTGCGGGTACCAGGAAGTGTCCCCTGGGCCCCTCACTCCTGGAGACCCCCGCCCAGGCTGAGATCAGCCCAGTGAGGCTCTTCCAAACATTTCATCACTGTCTGGCCTGAGAGCTAAGAAAATCTTGCCTTCTGGGAACCTCCAATTCTGGTACTGAATGCACTATCTGAGTGCTAAGAGCTCGCTCCCCACAGGCTTCCCAGTCATGCAGAACCACCATCACTTGTTAGGTCTGGAAGGAACATCAGAGAGTCCTTGCCCCTCATTTCGTATCTGAGAAAAGGAGGGCAGACAGGTGCTCCTGATCACAGAGCAAGTGAGTAGGAAAGTAGGGGCTAGATGCCGGCTCTCAGGGCCCCGTGTTCTCTCCCATTCCCCGTCAGTTGTGGCTCAAGAATTTCTGTTCTAGAGAGAAGGGGTTTAGGGACAGCATTCAGTTACTGTTTTGCATATAATGTTTTATTTGAAATTGAGGACGCATCAGCAGCCTGCATGAAAGAAGGAGGTGCTGATGGAGGATGGGGCTGGGGGTCCCCAAATCCCTCCCTCACTGCTCCTTCTGTTTCCCACCCTGAAGGGAGCCGGTACCTCTTTTCATTAGTAAAGGGCCCCAGGTGTTCCCTGAGCTACAGGACCTACAAAACCTTTGTCCTCAATCTAAATATTTAATGGGCACAAGGAGGCACCATTAGAGAGAGAAGCAGGAGATAACCAGGCGCCAGGAAAGGATGGATTATAAACAGGGCGCAAGTGCTCCCTGTCCTTCCGTTAATGGCACAGCGATCATCAGAGTGGCTGCTTTCTTTTGTAATCTGAGTCCTGTGTTCCCTTCAGCAGCCTTTTCTATCTCAGAGGCCCTGTGATGGTGGGCCAGAGGTTGGGAGGAGAGGGGAAGTGAGGGCTGACTTCCTGCCAGAGGTTTGATGCTGTCCTGGTCTGTTTCAGGGGAGATTCAGAAGCAAGAACGAGATGAAAGTTGTGCCACTGCTGAGGCGTTGACAGCGCTGGAGGATGCTGGGAGGCCCGCTGTCAACTCCCCAGCAAATCCGAGCCACGGGAACCAACGCAAGCACTTTCATCCTTCATTATCCCAGTTACCTTCTGAGGAGGAAGTAAACAGGCTTGGAAGGGAGATAATGAAACTGACAGAGGAGCAGGCAGCTGCAGAACCAGAAGGGGTCAAAAGGGGGAGTCCCATGGAGGGTCAGAGGGAGGAGATGAGGCCATCCCCACTGGGTCTGGCCTCCAAGGGAGAGTGCCTCAAGTCCTGCCAGGACTCCTTTGAGTCCAGCCAGCCAGCAGCCAAAGCATCCACACTGGAAGACAGCAAGGAGACCCCAGAGGGTGGAGGCACAGGGAGTGTGGTGAAAACATGATGAGGAGAGGGATCGGGCATGACACCACATTGAAGGCACCAGGGACGGTAAAGAATTAAGCATCAGAGCAGCTCGCTGGAGCGGCTTTCTCCTAAAACACCTCCAAGTCTGCAAGTGAGAAAAGACACAGATCTTGTTGCAAACTGTGAATATTCTGATGACGCCAGCACAGTTCGATTTATTAAATGCGGGTCCTCAAGCTTCTCAGTGTCATCTCCTTCTGCCGAAGATGCACTGCTGTGAACGTGGCCAGGCACAGGATCGTGCCCACCATATGGCTGGGTTTTGGCATCCGTCTTTCTGTCAGCATTTATTTTATTAGAGATAAGATGTTTTTCTATTAGCGTTTAATGTTGTCGATCAAAATTATGGGAAAAGCTTGAAATGGATGGGGGTTTTAATCAAGTCTCCATCTTTGTAATGGTTAGGTGGCCGGAGAGAAAGGTATAATTGAGCATAATGGGTCCAGAGGACCCTTGGCTCCACTTCATCATGTTGGGGGCTGTAGGACCTCCCAGGGTGGGTGGTGTTGGCATCCTGCCAGCGGCACTGTCTGTCATGGCACCACCTGGCAGGTGGAAAGGAGGTTGAGCAGTCTCAGAAGATTGGACTTCCAGTTTGAAATCCACAGCCCCTGTTGAGACCTGTTTGCTGACTGCTAGAGCCAAGTTTTCTAGCCTGTAATTCTGGAAGATAATTGACCTGAAGTGATAGAAGGAAGGGGACTCCAATCCTGTTTGGAATTTTCGTTTCTGAGATGAGATGAGTGCTAGAACCTGGGTATGCTGGTGCTCCCTCTTCCACCTGTGGTGCATGTAGGACTTTATGACCATGTGGGGTTTGGGCAAGATAGAGCTGCTTAGGGCCAATCCAGCTTCCTGTACCACCTTTCACACCTCCAACAGAATGTTGAGGCTGCCTCCTCTGTGCCTCCAGGTACTGGGATTTTAAAGACACGACACAGAGCTCATGGCCCTACAGTGGAACGAGAGAGGGAAACAAAATAACTTCATTGCAGCCTGGAAAGGGGACTATGGAACCAAGTACAAGCGCCAAGGGTGGGAAAAGGGGGAGTGGGCAACCTTACCTGGTTCTTTCCTTGGCGATAACAATTGCTTTCCTAGGCAGCATCTCGTGCTGCAGGAAACTGAAGGCTCACCCAATGCTAGACCTTTCTTTGAGCTGAGCTCAGTTCATTTCCCCAGGAGGGCCTGATACCAGATCCCAAAGCTCAAAGCACCCTGAGAACCAGAATCCCTTCTTTGAGAGACTCTCCTGCAGGAGAAACAGAAGCTCCTGAGGTGGGAGAGGTTGAAAATTCATCCTAAAAATCGAATGTTTATACCCAGGCTTGTGATCCCCGGCATGAAACCTGCACATGGGTGGCCAGCCCACTCTGATGCTTTGCTGCCACATTTCGTCTCCTGGCATCACTCTGCTAGCGGAGTGGAAGCTCTGTCAGATTTTTGTGCGGTCTCACCCTGAAGGAGGGCAAAGTGCAGACAAGTAGCTCCAGTCCTTTGCCAGATGCACACTGGGTGGACCTCCGGCTGCTTTCCTCCCACTCGCCTGAGGTCACCCCTGCAGTAGGATGGAGGCAAGCCCGAGTCAGGGCACCGTCGCCCCTGGTGAGCTGAACACATCATCCACCGCTGCCCTCCAGGCTCCAGTGCCCCATTCACCCCTCTGCGCTCCAGCCTCTCCCTTCTCCCCACACCCGCCCCCTCGACTTCCCCTTTAGGGAGGTTGCTTCTGCAGCTGCAAAGCTTGCACAGGCCAGCAGCCACAGAAATAATTTCCCTGCCACACTAGGCCTTAACTGTCTGCAAATGTTCAGCACTCCTGCATAGGAAAACACAGCCAGATTTAATACAATCATAAGAAAAAGAAAAATCTCTCCCCGCAGAAGCTCTGGTTTTGACACGCAGTCGGCCAGGTGCACATCTTTAGGGCTCATTCATCACCTTCTGGAAAGCAGGTCTTATAATAAACTCCGACACATCCCATTGTGGGCAAGAAAGCTGCCATGAGTCCCAGAGTCTGGGGTTCGGGGCGGGGAGGTCATAGGGAGCGATACCTAAACTCCGTGTGCAGTCAGCCTGGGAGGGTTCTGTGTTATTCGATGGGATTGGAGGCAGTGAGTTGATCCTGTCACATGTGTAATCTTGACAATGCCACATACACACGTGTGCCACTGTCCCACCTCTGCTGTCCCGGCCCAACGTGGTTCTTCTGTTCCACAGATATTAAAGAGAGTTTCATCAATTACTTGGGGTTGTCTTTTTAAGAGTCATTGTCAAGTACAGCATTCTCTCCCCTCCTCCACCAGATGACCCTGCATCAGTCAGCATACTCAGCTCCAATTCACACTTTCAGAAACTTAAACAATAGGGAAATGAATTCTATTGCATAACATTAACTTGAGAAGTAGGGCATTCCAGGACTGGTTCATTCAAGAAAGTTATTAAGGATCTGAGTTTCTGTCTTTCTGCTCTGCCTACCTTGGTATCAGCTCCTCCCTCATGCTAACAAGATAGCTGCAACAGCTCCAGGCATCACGTGTTCTCACATCTGTCCAAAGGCAGAAGGAAGTTTCTCCATGTGTATGTATGTGCATGTACGTGTGTGTGTGTTTTAAGAGCAAGAAACCCAGTTCTCGTCATATTTCATTGGCCAGAATTATCACATGTCTATGTGACATGTCACACGCCTATGTCTAAACATCCCTAGCAGGGGAGATGGAATTACTGTGATGGATTTAGGGTCATCAAGATCACCCTCTGAATTGGGGAGGAGCCCCATCCCTGGACATGCAGACTCTAAAAGGATGAACACCAAAACAAAGTCAGGTCTTGAGAAGTGTAGGAGAGTTGGGAAGAGATTTGAGTAGGCCACCAACAGCATTGTCTTTTGGTTTTGTTTATTTTTCCCTTAAAAAGCCAATAGTACATTACTGGTGAGTTTAGAGTTGGGGGGAGGGGCGGAGGTGGTTGTTTGTTAAGAAAAATGCCATCTCATGTCTCTCCTTCCCTGGCTTCTTTATCACCTGTTCTATTTTGTCACTGGAACGTTCCCACCTTTGTTTACCTCTTCAACTGTGTCTGTCCTTCCATTATTTTTCCAGCTCGGCTGCCAGCAGAATGGAGAACAGTCTGGATAAATGAAACAGAGCTGACAGGTCTCCTAATGAAAGCTTGTTTGCACTCACTGCATTTCTTGTGATTGCTCTGTACCTGAGAGCCTTTAGGTGTGGATTTTTACATCTGAGTGTTTGTCGTTCTTTTAATTAAGGCCGGGGGAAATGGATTGGTTTTTGTAAACCAGGTATTTCTCATGCTTAACTCCTCCTCTTTCCATGCCTCCTCTGCCCGCCTTCCTCTCCCCTCCTCCTTTCTTCGCCCGCCCGGAAGCCTCTGGAGCTAGGAGGCTCTGCTGGCAGTCAGCTCAATTCCCGCTGGAACTCCTTCCAGTGGGCAATCTTAAGGAAGCGAAATTTGTTTTCCATCACTGTTCCTCTTCCGTGCCCTCACTCTCAGACACACCTATCAAGATGTGAAGTTCCGAAAAAGCGTTCTGGCGTGAGTCATTCACAGTTGGAGTGAATTTTGGGGTGTGTTATTCCTACTGGAGCATTTGCATCCCAATTCACCATGGGACATGAAAGGTTCAATCTCTTCTTTAAGAAATTTCGAAGACCAGCTCCTTGCTCAGTGGGGTCACCTTCCTGTCTCTTTGACATTGCAGCATGGCTTTGGCCCTCTTGGTTTTCTGCTTCTCCAAAAAGTGGGGCTGTCTCCTGGCTCTGTCATTTTCCTGCAGCCTGTGGATGGCTTGGTCCCCTACTTCTCTTTGAAAAAGTTCTTCATTTCAGCACCTTCTCCCTCTGCCGTCTGCTTTCATTCTGGAAGCCTCCACTTGGAACAATCTTTCTCCTTAGTAATACTGAGGGTACCTTCATGTGACTCAGTTAGGGATATCAAAAAGCCAGAGGAGTCCCCTCAACTTACTACTTTAACATATTCCCTTTTTCCAGATGTCTTTCTGAACAGAGAAAAATTTGAAGATTAGAGAGCTTAGCGGTGAATCTAATTAGAAATGAGAAGCAGAAAAAACAAGAAGGACCTGTCTCTTGATATTATGATTGCTCACGAAAACAAAACAAAACAAGTTGATACAGCATGAAGGCAATTTAAAATGATAGATAAGATGTGTTGCCTTACATTTCATACCACCTCTTTACTAAATGAGAACCATTTTTGGATGCTTAAGGAAAGTTTGCATCATACTGACAAGTTTGACTTTCTGGAATCTATGTGAGCCCTGGAATATATTTTGGGATCTTAGCTGAGGCCAGTGATAGCCTATTAAATTGAAAACAATTGGCTTAAAAAAACCCAGCAAACCAGCTGCGATTTTGTAGTTTAAAGAAAGAAGTAACTTCTGTTCATTTGTAGATCTTGCTTTATCGGATTCTATGATCACTGCATATCGTAACTATATCTTTTTGTTACCTGAAATAAAAATGTGGTAATTTTCTGGCTGTAGATGATTAATTATCTTTATTATTTGCATCATTCTCCCTGTCCACCCTCGCCGCAGGCCGAGCACAGGCTGAGCATTGCTTCTAGCATATTGAAGCAACTTATCAGTTGCAATCTGTCACCTAAAACTATTAGATCATGTGGTAGTCATGAAAATTATGGAGACTGTAAAGCTTTTATGCATTCAGTCAAAAACACCAGATCTAAAATCAGTCGGTTTATTTCCTGCAGTCTTTCAAGTTGACCAAAGCACTCACTGATTTGCTCTATTTTCTTACGTTTTTAGTATTTCTGTATATACATGCACTGAAAAGCCCCACTCAGAAAAAAATTCCCTGCCATTCTGAGAAAAAGCTTATCCTAAACATCTAAAGATAGCATTTCTAATTATTGTCTACATTGTGTTTAAACTGTGCAAACTTGAGCATTCTTCTCACTTTACCAGCTGTGTCTAGGTAGAGTCATTACATCAAACGCTTCTAATTTTACAAAAAGAAATCAAAACAAGTGTGTGTTTAAGTCTCGGTGACAAATGCAAACCGTGTGAGTCAAATAGGCAAACTGATTAGCAAGCTGGCTGGGAAGTCAAAACAGCAAATATAAGGAGATTAGCAAAATAGATCTGTAAGATGAGAGGAGTGAAAATAGCCTCGGAGGCCAAGTGAGGTCCGGTGGGCGGGTTTGGTCCACACATCAGGTTCTGAGCCAAGGACCAGATGCCTGCCTTTGAGGCCCACCATCTTTCCTTGCTCTTAGGGCTCCTCCCCCCGGCATCTGGGATCACAGAGATCATCTCAGCCAGCCGCTTAATGGGCACAGAAATCCTTACAAACCTGAGAGGTAGCAACCTCTTTGTAACTCAAATCCTTCGAGTTGCATGACTCTACCTTACAAGGTAGGCCAGTCCGTTAGTAGGTAGCTATTTTTCCCACTTTAGCCATTGTGATTAGTTAGACATTTATTAGATCCTTAGATCCTCATGCTATGCTGTATACCACTCATGAATAACACTTGATTTAATCCTCACAACAATCCAATCTGAAAGTCTTATTTTATAGATGAGAAAACCCAGGCCCAGAGAGGTGAAGTGACTTGCTCTGGTCACACAGCTTGTAAGTGTGGTAGAGCTGTGGTTCCAAACAGGTCTTTCCACCTGAGCCTGAGCTGTCACCCGCCGTGCTATATGCATTCTTTTGCCCTGACAGTGAGCCATAATTTGTCTTTCTATTGTTTCCTCTTTGTTTCTTGGCTCTGGAGCCCCATAGGATAGTTTATCGATCCCATTCCCACTAATGGACAGAAGAGAAATGGAGAGGGTGGGCGTGGGTAGCTCTTCAGTCTGGGGGATGGAGGGTAGCGAAGAGAGGAACTAAGAAAAGAAGGTGCTGTGGTCTGAATGTTTGTGTCCCCCCAAAATTCATATGTTGAAATCCTAACCCCCAAAGATGATGGTATGAGGAGGTTAGACTTTGGAAGGTCCCAAAGTCATGAGAGGGGAGCCCTCACGGATGAGATTAGTGCCTTAGAAAAGAGGTTCCAGAGAGATGCCCAGCCCCACATGATGGAAATCATGCGAGGATGCAGCAAAAAGGCACCAGCTATGAACCCCAAAGAGGGTTCTCACCCGACCACGCTGGTGCCATGATCTTGTACTTCCAGGCTCCAGAACTGTGGGAAATAAATCGCTGTTGTTTCTAAGCTCCCCAGTCTGCGATCTTCGATGATAGCAGCCTGGAGGGACTAAGAGGGAAGGTCGGTGATGACAAGCACCAGCCTCCTGCAAAATAAGTCCAAACCTGCCTTGATGATCCAGAATTAACCGATAATTCAGGCAGCAGAGTTGGAGATGGGGTGTTTGGCATTTTATTCCTCTCTATCGTGTGTTCCTATGTAACTGCTGCCTCGTTTTCACAAGTTTTAATTGTGGGGCCAGGCAGACACATGTATTTGAGATCAGGATATTTGACAACTCAGTTTGCTAATTCCCTTTCAGTGCTGACCTGTACAGTTCAAGTTAATATTTCAAACCAGAGAACCAGTTGGTGGAGCAAAGTCACCAGGCAAAGGCCTTCCTCTCCAGCTGTCACTTGGGTTCAAGGAAAGATTTTAAATAATGAGTTAGTCCTACTAAGAGGTAAAATAACCACCGGGGATGGGCTTCTGATTAAGCTTCAATTAGACTCACTGCCATCAGAGTCTGGGAGAAATGGAGGGCACCTCTGAGTAACCAGAGTGGAAAAGCTGCAGCTGGGAAGCGGGTCTACCCTAGGAGGGTAGAAAGTTGTCATGAGTACTGTCATTCAGTCACTGAAGGTGAATACGCAAGACTGATCTAGTCTGTGTCTAGATACCATTTTCAGAAGGAGAGGCTGAGCCCTCCACAAGCCTTAATCAAAATCAGCCTGCCTTGGGACACCACTGCTTCCAGCTGCCTTTGTGTCAAGAGGTCAAGAAGAGCATCATCCTGCTTGTGGAGAAGGCTGACAACTTCAGATACCAACACTGACCTCCCTGCAATGCGCCCGGTGACACTGCTTCTCTGGCCCTGTCTGTGCCCTCTGGGAAATGGACCTCAGGCTGCACACAGGGGCAGATGTGAGCAGCCACAGGGCCGAGTGAGTGGGTGCTCACCTCAGGCCAGGCCCGTGGTTCCAGCACCGGAGTCACCAGGGAAACTTGTTGCAAACAGACTCCTCCCACATCCCAGCTCTGGGATGCAGCCCAGGAGGCTGTGTTTTTGTTTTTCTCACTTCCTTGAGTGACCCTGGTGCCCTCCATTTGAGGAGCCACACCCAAGGGCACCACAGCCAGTGACTGAACATTGTGGCCAGCAGAGTCGGGAGAGAAGTCCTGCCGGGATTTGGGAAATATCTTTGCCATTTCCAAAAAATAGCTGAGGCAGGGAGAGAAGCTCAGACAAACAAAAAACTAACCAAGGCTCTGATGCAGTACTGAATTGCTGAGTTTTTAATGAGCAACATGAAGATTGTCATACAGCCCCCAAAGGAACAGCTCTCTGCAGGGCGACAGTGGCCGGGAAACCGCTGAAGATGCCAGGCAGGGGCGCCCAACTGCAGGCTGCACATGATGGTGGAGTGTGGAGGTGATGGTTGGGGACTGAGGGGGGATGCAAGGCAACCTCAGGAGGGGTCTCAGAACCTAGGAGGAGCGTAAGGGGTCGGGGGAGTTGGGTCCTTAGGGCATAGAGGGATCTCAGGGCTCATGGGGTGGGAGTGGGGCTG
Source organism: Equus quagga (assembly GCF_021613505.1). NCBI lineage: Eukaryota > Metazoa > Chordata > Mammalia > Perissodactyla > Equidae > Equus > Equus quagga. Next base: position 135,999,797 of record NC_060269.1, read on the forward strand.
TCAGGATGGAAAAGGATCTCGGGGAGTCTGGGAAGCCCTCAGGGTAGATGGGGGCATTTCAGTATCTCTGGGGGTCCTCAGAACTCGGGGTGGAGGGCTAAGAAGGCAGAGGCTGCCCTCAGGATACAGAGGGGTGGAGCATACATGGTTGGAGATCTCATGATGGAGGGATTTTCAGGGAGCCCTCAGCCATGGCAGAGGGGGGACCTCAGGTTGGAAGGTGTGCCTAGGAGCAGAGGGAGACACTCAAGTGGGGAGAGTCTCGGGGAGCATGGATGGGGCCTCAGGACACATGGAGGGGTGTGAGGGTATGGAGGGAGTCTGTGGTGCAAGGAGGGCTGAAGCGCACGGAGGGCTGTCAGGGGGTGGAGAGGGTTTGAGGTGCATGGATGGGTGTCAGGGCGTGGAGGGGGTCTGAGGCGCATGGATCGGTGTCGGGGCGTGGAGAGGGTCTCGGGACGCACAGAGGGGTCTCAAGGCTCATGGGGGGGGGGGGGTCAGAGAGTGGAGGGGGTCTCGGGCGCCCGCCGCGGGGCGGGGGACGCGCTCAAACGGCCTTGCAGTCGCTCTCGCGCCTCCGCTTCTTGCGCTCGGCGTGCTGCTGCGCCTGGCGCGCCCAGGGCGCGGGCCCGCACACGCCCACCACGCAGCAAGCGAGCCGGCGGCCCGCGTTGCCGTTCTCCACGCTGGCCTGGTTGCCGCCGCGGCCCAGGTCGTCCTCGCCCGCGTGGACCACCACGGCGCGGCCCACGATCGAGTGCGGGCCGCTGAGCGAGGCGGCGAGGTTGCCGCGGTACTTCCAGAGGCGGCCGTCGCGCACGGCGAAGTTGCCGAAGTCGCCCGGGTGCAGCGGGTGCGGCACGGCCAGCGGGTTGTAGTGCGCCCCGGTGGAGTCGCAGCCCTGGCTCAGGTCCCCGAACTGGTGCACGTGGATGGCGCGGCTGGAGCCATTGGCCTCGGCCGGGAAGCCCTCCAGGTCAAAGAAGGCCTCCAGCTTGGCGCCGGGCACGAGCTGCCGGAAGACCACGAGGCCGGTCACTCGGGGCTGCGCGGCGTCCAGCGTGGCCGACGGCTGCACGTGGCAGGCAGCGTGGAGCGCAGCATCCCGGCCGCTGCCCCCCTGCCGCCGCTGCAGCAGCTCCTGCCAGATCTCCGTCACTTTGGCGTGCATGTCGCGGATCTGCTCCGTCGTATTGGAGCTGGGCTCCGCCCAAGGGTCCGAGGCGCCGGCCGCCAGGAGCAGGAAGGCACACAGCAGCGCCAACATGGCGGGAGTCAGGCACCTGCGGGCACCCCCGGGGGGTGGGGGCGGAGCGAGGCTTAGTCACTGGAAACATCGAATCTCAGGGACCCCAGCGCGTCAGATCCAACCCCTCCCCACAAGGGGCCTTCCTTGGCCAGCGTGCGTTTGTTCTTTTGAGCCACGTTTCCCCAGGGCCTACTGTGTTCCAGGAACTGTTACATGCTGTGGTTGTAAAGGTGGTTGAGACACAACCTCCAGAAACTCACAGGATCTTTTTGAGCCACAAATCTCATCATGGTCCTCTCAAGTCCTATCTCCATCGCGTGGAGGGAATCTCGGGGCAATTGGGGGGATGTCTCACGGCGCATGAGAGGGGGATCTCATAGCCCTCCCAAGCTTTCCTCACTCATCTCCCTGCCTCGTCTCCTGCCACTCTCTTTAAGCATCTTCCCTCACCTACATATGTATGACTTGCTGCCCCTGCCTTCTTGTTCTTTGCACGTGCTCTGCCCTCTCTCTGAAATGCCCTGTCCCCTCTTCTCTGCCACGCTCAGTAGACTTGAAGACGGAAACTCAGTTTTATTCGTCAGTATCCCCAGCACCTGGGCCCACACCTGGCAGGAGGAGACATTTAATATGTGATTGCTGAATGAGGAGTTCACTCAGGGACAGGCTTGTCATCAAATTCCAATGCCACCCTGTGATTGAAAATGCAGCCTTGTGCTGGGGAAGGACAGAGGAAGCAGTGCCATCTCCCTGGGAGACTCCAGGAAGGCTTCCCAGGGGAGGTGACTTTTGAGCTGGGTCCCACTGGACAAGTAGGAGTTTTTCAGCCAAGCCAGGTCAGAAGCCCACTTCAGTCGGGAAGCACAACGTGACATGTTCACAGGCTGTGAAAGAACAGTTCGTTTGGGGGATGTGGGGAAATTCCATGTGGCTGGAACATGGGAACTTTGAGCCGGGGACTGGGGGCTGGGTTTGCTATGCTAAGAAATGTGGATACTAGCCCCCCGGGGGGGGGCTCGTGCTGGTGGAAGTTTTTAAGCAGAAAAGTAGGTGGTGAGATAGTTTTTAGTTCGTTAAGTCTGGCAGGAGAAAGGATGTGGGCTGGACTTCAGGGTTGGAGAGGACAAGGGACAAGGAATGGGAATAACCTGGAGACAGATGGAGACGCGGAGGAGAGATCGAGACAGGGAGATGAGTTAGGAGGCGGCTGCCGTAACCCAGACCAGAAATGAGAAGATTTTACCAAAGTGGAGGCGGCAAAGACAGAAGAGGGCATGGGCTCTGGCGATGTCTTGGGTAGCACTAGCCACGGGGAAGGAGAGGGAGCAGTTGAGGATGACCCAGTTCCCAGCAGGGGAGGCGGGTGGATGGATGGCGGTTCCAGACCCCGAGAAGAAGGGAGAGAGGGTGAGATGCTGCTGAGCGCCCAGGTGGGATGTTTGGCCGGCGGCTGGAAATGCTGGCCCGGCACTTGGAAGAGGCATTGTAGCTGCGAAGGGTGCTCAGGGTTGGCTACACGTCAGATTCTGGTTCTTAAAAATCAGATGCCCAGGCCCCACCCCAAGAGATTCTGAGTTAGTGAGCATGAATTGTTTTTGTTTTGCTTTGTTTTTTTTTAAGCTCCATCAAGATTCTGGGACCCAGCCAGGGATTTTCGAGTCAGACACAGATTCAAATTTTAATTCCAACATATACTAACTGCAACATCATGGGGGAGTTGCTGACTCTCTCGCAGCTACCTGTAAAATAAGGCCGGTAATACCACCGAGATCACGGTGAGGATTAAATGAGTATTATGTGCCAGGCTATTTGCACATTTTTAAGTCTGCCCGTGGGGATCAGTGCTGCCTCCAAAGAACTGGTTTGAGTCAACTGCACTTTCAAAGACATTCTCCAACCCCAACCTAGGTGCCATTTTAGCAGTAAACTCTGGGGTTGAATATTTATTCTTTCCATAACCATTACAGAAAGGCAGTCTAGTATGGTGATTAAAAGAGTGGATTCTGAAATTTGCCACCTGGATCTGAAGCCTGACTCTGACAGTTACTCTCTAACGGTTAGCTGTTACTATTATCTTTATTGCAGGGTAGCAGAGAAAATGCTGGACTGCAAACTCTCGTCAGGCTCCACCTCCTCTCTCAGCCTCAGTTTTCCTCTCTGCAAACAGGGATAATAATATTTACCTTGGAGGTGCTGTGAGGCTTAAAAGACGCAATTAGAATTGCTAACACCTTGACACACATGCCAGGCACTGTTAAAAGCACATGGGATGTCTTAATTTGTGTGAGCCTCACGAGAACCCTGTGGAGTCCGTGTTATTGTTACCTCCATTCTGAAGTGTGGGAAACTGAGGCACAGAGACGCAAGCATCTTGTCCAAGGTTATGCATTCGGTTGAGTAGCTGAGGGAAAGATCTGAAAGTGTGTGGTCTGCTCCAAGCCCGAGGTTTAGACACCACACTGAACAGCTCTCATCCAAGGCGCTTAGCACAGAGCCAGATATGGAGAAAGTAAACAGCAGCTCTTAGCAATGAGAGAGAAGCTGCAAAAATAGGCCCATCAGCTGAGAGATGCTGTTGAAGCCGTGGGAGGAGGGGGTGCCCAGGAAAACCTCCAAGTAGGCGTGGCAGAAAGGTAGAAAGAGAAGCCCAGAAAGTGATGCCAAGGAGACCACCTCTGACATGGCCTGGTGTGGGGTTAACTATGCTAACCCCCCAGGGAGTGGGTGCAGGAGTCGGGGGCCATCCTTGCCAGGCCTTGGTCTCAAGCTCTCCATCACCAGGGACCTGCCCCCTCGGAGCAGTCCTGCCCCTCAGGAGGGCTCTGTGTGATTGGAAAGATTTTCCTTAAACACAGAGAAAAAACAGATTTTTTGGGGCGTGTCGAGAAAGCTTTCTTTTTCAAGAATGCTTGGGTAATAAGTAACATTTTAAGGAGATGTTTTTCTCTTAACAGAAAGAAAATTCTTTGTCAACACCAGGTAAGCCCTGACTCCTTGTTCTTTAAACCTTTGACTTCTAGCCACGGCTGTGAGGACAGCCTGCGTGCAGCTCATCCTTCTTGCACAGTCTCCCCCTCAGTTTGAGCTGTGAATGACCAAGAGGTGTTTTGAGGGCCTGCTTTGTGCTTGTCTGTGTGGGGAAAAAAGATTAGCAGAGAAAGGGGACAGAGGAAGCCTCTGAGCCCGTGCCTCCTTCCTGGGTCTGGATCTGGGAAGACCACAGCCCTCCTGACACCTTTGGTGTGTCCTAATTTGTGGGAGGAGTGCTGGCTGTGAGCCTGAGCCACCAGTTCCCCCCTTAAGCAGGTGGCTTTTCTTTAGTCACTCCTGACACCCAAGCCATGCAACATCCAGAAAGGCAGCCTTCCTCACTCCAGATGTCTTTTCTAAAGCCCTCTTGGACTGGCCTTTGCAGATCCGAAGGAGAATAATTACTTTCTCCCCATCCTGTCGCCTCCCTCATCCCTCTCCCCACCGCACCAGTCATCCCCTTGGGAGCAGCCAGGCTCTGTCATTAAGTATGTTTCTCTCTCCAGATGATGATCAAGTACTTTTTCAGAAAGAGGCCTGATGCCCCACCCCGGCTGCAAACTCTTAATAAGCACACTCTGAGAAGAATGAAAGGATCCTCAACGTGGCACCCACCTTTCCAGCCCTTTCAAGAGAGCTTTCCTTCCTGGGAAGTGCGAGCAGCGCCCAAGCTGGAGGCAGGAACGCAGGCTGGCTCCTGAGACTGGGCTGTTTGTGGGCCTGCAGGAAGCCAGCCCAGAGGAGTGGTCACTGTGAGCGAGGAAGGTCATTGGGCCGGTTTAGGGAGGGAAAGCAGGCCGGACCGTCCCTTGTTGAATTGCCTCACCTCCTCCTCCTCTGTCCCCTCCTCCTCTCCACTCTGGTCCATTTTCCTGGCCAAGTGTTCCTTTATCGTGACTTCGCTGGTTTGTGCAGACGTAACCAGTGACCTTCAGCACACAGCAGGGGAATAAAAATTAGACAGGAAATAGCCTGTTTGGAGAGGTGTACAATGCTCTCTTTCTTGAGGGGCCTTTTGCTCTCCCCTGATTTCCTCAGCTATTGACTTATTTTTGCTGGATGCTTCTAAGATAGAAATGGGTACTTCTCAAATAGGCAGGATGTTTTCTCCAGAACTAGGCTGCCACACCTGTGAGAGGTGAGGGGCAGGTCGGGTGGCGGTTACACACTCTGGCTGCAGAGTCTCAGCTGGGTCATTTCCTAATGCTGTGCTCCCAGGCCAGCTCCCTGGACCTCCCTTTCATCATCTGTAAAATGGGGATATGATGCTAACCCGGGCAAATAGTCACACTTCAGTCCCGTTGTTGTGACTTTGTTATTAAAGTTATGGAGGGGTCTTTTAAAAGAAAATGTGGTCTGGGGGATCATGAGCCTTTCCCTCCCCCACTGGCCTTTCTTCCTTTGCTGCAATGATCTTGTCTCAGTCACAGCAGCTCCTTCCAGAAATAGAAACTTTTCTTTCCCAGAAAAGCCCACATGGGAAAAGGCAGCTTGCCTGCCTGTCTGTCCAGCCTTCCTTCCACAAATGTTTAGTGCCTTCTCATTCCACGCCAGGCACTGTGCTGTGTCCCTGGTACCCAAAGCCGCCTGAGTCCCTGCCCTCTGGGGGGACCATACTCTGGGGAGGGAGCAGCAGTGTTAAGAGATTCACCCAGTGCAGAGTGGAGAGAGCAGCTGGGGAGGGATGGACAGGGTCCCTTGAGATCCCAAACACTTTCCTGTCCTGGCAGCAAGAAAGCTTGTTCAAGATCTAGACTTCTGGGCTCCGTTCCAGGCCAAGCGACTCAATTGCCAGCAGGGCTTCCTAGAATCGTCTTTATAAAAAGCTGGTCATTCTAGGGGGCAGCCAGGTTTGGGAACCACTGCTTGGTGGGAAGAACTCAAACGAAAGATCTTTGTCCAGGGGCAGCCATCCTGGAAGATAAGATGGAGACTTCTGGGAACTCAGAGGCTCCAGCCCCTCTGCCCAGCCATCCATCCTTCTGGCTCACTGAGAACTCAAGCATCATTGACTCAATCCTGGCCACTCTGTATGCTGGTGTTGGGCATGGTTGTCCTTGACGGATGACTTTCCAGAGTTCCAGATGCCACTCACCACCCTGGCCCCACCCAGCAATTCTGGTTTCTCGTTGTGAATCTCTCATCCAATTAAAAATAATCCATGTTTTCATTCAGTTCTTTTTTTTCTTTTTTGATTTTTTTTTTCCATTTTCTCCCCAAAGCCCCCCAGTACATAGTTGTATATTCTTCGTTGTGGGTCCTTCTAGTTGTGGCAAGTGGGACACTGCCTCAGCGTGGTTTGATGAGTGGTGCCATGTCCGTGCCCAGGATTTGAACCAATGAAACACTGGGCCGCCTGCAGCAGAGCGCGCGAACTTAACCACTCGGCCACGGGGCCAGCCACCATTCAGTTCTTGAAATAATAACTTATATGAGTTCATTAACTGTTGTATCATGTGACACTTTCTTCACTTAACCTAATTTTACTTCTTTTAAGGTCCAAGAAAGATGTCCTCCATTATGGTATTCTAGGATTGGTGTTAAAGTCCATATTCACTTTCATTTTTATGATATTCCAGGAGAAATTTGCCTCCCCGCCCCCAACCCTGATTCCAGCTACATCCATTTTCCCCTTCCTTTGGCAATAGCACCCCAATTTCTTTCTTGGAAACCATTGTACTTTCAGTCCATGCAGGTAGTTTTGCCTCCACCCCTTGCTTCAAAGGTGGGTTCATGGTTTAGGTGTGACCAATCATAATGTTGCATTGGTTCCAGGATAATCCATTCCCAGCCAATGACATGTAATGACCCTTTTGCTGGACTGTTGAAAGAGAGGTATCCTCTCTTTCCTGCTGGACTTGAAACTGGAGGAGAAAGACTGGAGTTATTGCAGCCACCTTGCCCTACTAAGGGAGAACCTGTCTGAGGATAGGGCCAATGTGGAGGGAAGTGGAATAAAAGTAGAGTGAGATCTGGAGCTGTTGGCAGTGTTTGAACCCCTGGATCTAGCCAAACCTGAAGCTCTAACTGTTTTCGTTATTTCAAAATGAGTGAATACATTCTCATTTTGCTTCAGTTGTTTGAGTTGAGTCTTCCGAACTTGCAGTTGAACACTTTATAAAACACTGTCTCATATAGTATTTTATTTAATGCTTGAAGTAATTTTGTGGGTTGGGTATTCATTTGCCCACTTTGTAGATAAGGAAATGAAATTCAGAAAGAATAAGTAATGGAACGAAATTTGCAGAGCTAGAAAATGGCGAAGTCAAGATTTAAACTCATGTCTCTGGATTGCTAATCCTGGCCCCTTATCGTTACACTTTACTGCCTCCCAGCCTAGAGGTGAGATGAAAGAAAAGTTAGAAATGAGTGACAGGTGAATCTGCAGCTCGCAGCTGTCTCTGTAACATCAGGGACTGCCTTGGACTCTGTATTATACTGCTAATGTCTAATAACAGAAAAGCAAGTGAGCACTAGAAAGCAGCAGTGTGGGAGATGCATTCAAAGCCCTCCTCTCTTGGAGAAGAGAGCTCTGCCAGAGAACTTGGTACTTTTTTTAATGCAGGAATACAAGTTGTAAATAGCTTCCTTTTATTTGTGTTCAGAAAACTGATAAAATTAAATTCTAACAGGAAACAAAAATGGTTATGATGAGGAGAAAATTTTTAAAAGCAACAATTAGGATTTCAGATTATCTTCCTAAAAGGCCAGCTTCTGTGTGATGACAGTTTACCCAACCAGAGTACTTCAGACATGCCCGAGAAGACTTCAAGTGTGGCTTGCCCACCTGAGGTTCTTCCAGAAACCTCCTGGGGAGTGGAAGTGGAACTGGGGAACTGCCTAGTTCAATCATGGGTCCCGTCATTTTGTCCAGATGCATCTGGGTAATGGAGACCCTTGTTGACAAGGTAGGCAGGGAGAAAAAAGCATCATGCTTATTAACAGTAATAAAATAATAACATCTAACATTTGTGAAGTGCCTCTTGTGTGCCAAGCACTTGTTAAGTGATTTACATGCACTTTTTCATTGGTGAAGAAGAGAGATTGCATTCTGTGTCCATGCCACATTCTGGTAAGTTTTCTTTTCGCTGTGAATGTGTCACTCTTTTGCTCAAATGTCGGGATAATGCCTATGAATCAGAAGGTTATCAAACCCGTCAGAACCAGGAACTTCTCCACTAGTTATGGTTGACTGACCATGTGAGGAGAGTGACCAGCAGTAGGACATGAAAGTAAAGTATCCTTTCAGGAAAACGCCAACATAAGCTCCCTCCACACTCAGTTCTCCATGGACTCTGACTGGGCCTCCTCCACGTCCTGCCCACACCTGTGAGAGAAAACGCAGGTCATTCCTGTTTTGCCTTATAAAAACAAGACAGCAGTGGGGCTGGCCCAGTGGTGTAGTGATTAAGTTCACACACTCCGCTTTGGTAGCTCAGGGTTTGCAGGTTCGGATCTTGGGCGCAGACCTACAACCTCATCAGCCATGCTGTGGTGGCATCCCACATACAAAGCAGAGGAAGATTGGCACAGATGTTAGCTCCTGGCCAATCTTCCTCACCAAAAAAAATTTAAAAAAAAAGCAATTTCAATAACTTAAAAACATATCAAATGTAGTATTTATTTCCTCAAAACAATTGCATTGTACACACCAAATGGGAAAAGAGAAGCATTTTTCAGCTTACTGTCTAGTTGTATTTATTTAAAAATGTTTATTGAACCCAATGGCCATGTCTACCCCTCTTCTTGCTGTCTCCTACTTTAGAATCTAGAAAGCCAGACACTTGCATTCCCAGCATCCCTTTCAGCTAGCAGTGGTCATGTGACATAGTTATAGCCAATGAGATGTAACCTGATGTGGCTTGGGGAATTCTTTTACTTTCTTTATAAAAGGGCCAGAATGGCCAGTGCTGCCTCATTCTCCTTTCTTTTGCCTTGAACGTGGGTTTGATGCCTAGCAATGTGGCAGCTACCTTGGGACTATGAGTTGGCAAGAACAAGAACAAAAGCCAACATGCACAGGATGAAGGAGGGAAGATGGAAAGAACCCAGGTCCTCAAAAAACTCACTGAAAGAAAGAAATAAAACAAAATAAAATAAAATAAAAACTAAAGGAAACGATGCCTCATTGAGCACCTTAACCAAAACCAGCACAGCTCTAGTCTTCTTGTAACAGCAGAAAATAAATCTTGATGCATTCTGCTCTTAGTGGGTTTCTGTTACTTGCAGCCAAATTCATGCCTAAGGGATACAAGCATGTCCCAGATGCTGCACTGGGCACAAGACCATGAAGATGTGGAAATCATAGCCTAACTTCAAGCAGCTCATGGTCTATTTGGAGAGACATATATATGAGGGACCATAGACTCCTCCCCAACATCACTCCAGTACTTTACAAGTGTGGAAACTGAGCCCCACTGTGGTTAATTGACTTGTCCAGCATCACAACTGCTAAAAGCAAAGGAAGGACTTGAGCCCAAATCACCAAGCCTTCAGGCTGGTGTCTTTCTACTTCCCCAGTTCTGGGGCTCCGTTGGCTGTCTCTCCACCTTTCTCCTCCTGACCCCCTCACATACACACCCTGCAACCTCACCACGAGGAAGAAATACTCTCCCCACTCAGGTAGCCAGCTTATCCCAGTCTCTTTCCTGCACATCCCCAGAATGACCAAACTACCAGAAAAGACAGGCAGAAAAACCCCAGGGACCTTGTGCAAAATGCACAAACATCACAAAATGTAGGTAATAGAATCTGAGGACAGATATGATAGAACATTCTCTACTCCTAGGATTATGGAAATTGCTGGAAGGAACTATAGAGGAAAGAGAAGTACTTAGCCTCTATTTTAGAAAAGTAATTAGTCTAAGTGCTCCCAGGATTCAAAAAGCATCAAGGCCCAGGGAAGGCAATAGAAAAGCAGCCATGTGTCTTACTCATAAAATGAATCTAGTATGGTTCTGGACCTTCTTAAATGATGGTCTCAAATGGAGTGGGTTACAACTCCCATCACAGCCTCCAAACCACCATCACCCACGAAGACCATCTAGAGAGTGAAGCCACAGGGGAACCAGCACCTAGAAGGTTGGAAGCTTCTGTGTTATGACACTAGTAGTATATGTTGAATTTTATTTCACAGAATTTTGAGCGATCTGATAAATAAATCAGCCTTCTCATAGTGCTTCTGGGCCCTGGCCCAGCTATGCAAGACACCATCTTGCTCTTCCTGGAGAGAAGAGAGGGAATAGTGTTGGGTTTTAGGACATCTTTCTCATGGTGGGGATGTAAAAGGAGCTGCAGGCAGCCCTAGCCAGGGACCGAGGCATGGAATTTTTTGAGTGTTTCTCCAACTTCTGTCCATCTTAGCATAATAAACCTTTCACACTGGTCTTTCTCTGCAAAACTTACATCAGAAGCAGGAGTTAATCTCTTATTGACCTATTTCCATCAAAAGCCAAGGCAGAAGAGATAGGGATCTAACTATCAGCTCAAGTACTTTATTTTACTTATGGAGACATGTTTTAATAATGAGAGCATTGTTCTGGTTGGGTATTATTGACCAGAATAAAGTTATATTAGAGGTTAATATCCAAAATATATAAAGAACTCATACAACTCAACAATAAAAAAACAAACAACCAGATTAAAAAATGGGCAGAGGATCGAAATAGACATTTTCCCAAAGAAGACATACATATGGCCAACAGACACATGCAAAGATGTCCAACATCACTAATTATTAGGGAAATGCAAATCAAAACCACAATGAGATATTACCTCATGCTGGTTAGAATGGCTATTGTCAAAAAGACAAGAAATAAGTGTTGGAGAGGGTGTGGAGAAAAGGGAACCGTCATACATTGCTGGTGGGAATGTAAATTGGTGCAGCCGCTATGGAAAACAGCATGGAGATTCCTCAAAAAAAAGAAGACTAGAACTACCATATGATCCAGCTATTCTACTTCTGAGTATTTATTTGAATAACATGAAAATACTAACTCAAAAAGATATATGCACCTCTATATTCTTTGCAGCGATATTTACAACAGCCAAGATATGGAAACAACCTAAGAACCCATCAACAGATGAATGGATAAAGAAGATGTGGTATATATACATACATACATGCATACATATTATATATAATTATTATATATATAATATATATACTTATATATAATATTCATATATATATTATATATTATATATTACATATTATATTATATATAATATGTATGTATGTATATATACCACATCTATACATTATATATATATAATGGCATACTACTCAGCCATAAGAAAAGATGAAATCTTGCCATTTACAACAGCATGGATGGACCTTGAGGGTATTATACTAAGTGAAATAAGTCAAACAGAGAAAGACATATACCACACGATATCACTCATGTGTGGAATAAAAAATAAACAAACAAAACAAAACAAAAACAAACACACAGAGAACAGTTTAGTAGTTACCATAGAAAAAGGGGGTTGGGGAGAGGGCAACGAGTGAAAGGTGTCAATTGTATGGTGATAGATGGAAACTAGATTCTGGTGGTGAGCATGCTGTAGTATATGCAGAAGTGGAATTATGATGTTGTACACGTGAAACTTATATAATGTTATAAACGAATGTTAGCTCAATAGAAAAAGTTATCTTTTCATTTGTGAGCATACATTCATTATATAAACACTAGTATGGACTTGAAATTGTTTTTGAAAAGCATTTACAAGGAGAGACTAGCCATTTGTAAAAGAAAATGTCTATGTGTAGGCTAGAACCATCCTCTCTCTTTTTGAATTCTAACCCTCAAAGTCAGACGATTTCAAACAGAACCTGAATATTTACTACAACCGGGAATTGAAAATTCAAATCCCTATGGAAGCCAGACAGGTCACATAATGAAAAAGTGGGCTGGGTATATGTCCTCTCCTTTTTGTCTTTAAACACACAGCCTTCTTATTTACATTTTAGTCTTAATATTTTAGTGGTGATGTTTACCTGAAGAAATATTTCCCTTCTATGAGAAGAACAACAGCCCATTGAAAAATGGCAATTCAGCCTCAGTGCCTGGGAAACAATAGAGAATAGTGAGGACTGTGGCAAACTGGAGAGAATATTCTAACTCTATAGGAGGCAGCAGCTGCTCAACCATATGTAGCCATATGGGAATGCAGCCTATTTTTGCCAGATCTCCTATTTCTCAAGAGAGGTCAGAGATTCAGATTTCTATGTGATAGCTCTCATTTTTAAATGATAGCTCAATAGTATTATTTGCTGCCTATAAGAGATATGTATCAAATATAAAAAAAAGATAGATTGGCAGTAAAAGGATGAAAAAAGACTTACCATACCAATAGTAAGAATAAGATGAGCATGATTACGTTAATGTCAGACAAAGTAGATGTCAATACAAAGATGATTGCTATAGATGGTCCCAGGAACTGGAAATTTTACAATGATAAAAGTCACATTTATCAGGAAGACAATAATCCTAAATGTATATATACCCAACAATAAAGCTTTAGAATGTATTAAACAAAAACTTATAAAACTAAAGAGAGAAACAAACAAATTCATAGTCATAGTTGGACATTTTTAACATACCCTCTCATTAATTGATAGAAGAAATGGACAAACAATAAGTTAGTATATAGATTATCTGAACAACACTATCAACCAACATGACAGAAAAGGTATTTTCCAAATAATTGCAGGATAAATGTTCCTTTCAAGTTTATGTGAAATGTTCACCAAGAAAGTCCATATCCTAGTCTATCTTGGTTTCATTAAACTTTAAAATGTTAAAAACTTACAGACTATATTATCTGATTGCAATGAAATAAAAATAAAAATTAATAACAATGAGATATCTAGAAAATCCCCAAATATATGAAAGTTAAATAGTACACATTAAATAATCCATGAGTCAAAGAAGAAACTATAAGGGAAATTAGAAAATATTTCTAAGTGAATCATAATGAAAACAACATATCAAAATGTATGGGATGCAGCCAAAGCAGTTATTAGAGGAAAATATATAACTTTAAATGCCTACATTAAAAAAATATAAAGGTTTAAATGTTAAAAGCCAGAAAAATAACAGCAAATTAAACCCAACATAAGAAGAAAAGAAATAATGAAAAACATAAATCAATGAAATTGAGAATAGATAAACATTACAGAAAGTTTAAAAAGCCAAAGTGAATTCTTTGGAAAGATTAATAAAGCTCTAGCAAGTCTAATAAAAAAAGAGAGAGAGAGAAATCCAAATAACCAATATGAGAAATGAAAGAGGGCATATCACTTAATAAGCTATAGCTATCAAAAGGATAAGTAAATGTTTTGAACAAATTTATATTTATAAATTCAATAACTGAGATGAAATGGAAAAATTCTTGAAAAATATAACTTATCAAAGTTGACACAAGAACAATAGTTAGTTTAATACATATTTCATATATATTTTTTCATATATATATAGTTATAGTTTCATATATAGTTTCATATATATATAGTTATAGTTTCATATATAGTTTCATATATATATATATATGAAAAATCAATTTTGTAATTTGAAAAATTCTTCCCACAAAGAAATGTGTAGGCCCAGATGGGTTCACAGGTGAATTCTACTAAACAGTTATCAATAATTTAAGAAAGAAATAACACCAAATTTATACAAACTCTTTCAGAAAATAGAGGAGAAAAAATTTCTCCAATCATTTTATGAGGCTAACATAACTCTGAAACCAAAATCTTGACAGACCAATGTTCCTCATGGACATAGAGAAAAATTCCTCAACAAAACATTAGCAAAATAAATCCAGAAAACACATAATATGGAAAATATATCATGACCAAGTAGAGTGTATCTCAGAAATGCAAGGTTGGTTTAACACTTGAAAATTTATTTATGCAATTCACCACATTAACAGGTAAAGGAGACAAATCACGTGATTGTCTCCATAGAGGAAGAAAAAGTATTTGACAAACTCCAACCCCCATTCATGATAAAAACTCTTAGCAAACTAGGAATAGAGAAGAACTTCCTCAATTTCATTAAAGGCAGCTATGAAAAACCTACAGGTAATAGTATACACAATGGAGAAACATTGGCTGCTTTCAAGTTAAGATTGGGCACAAGCCAAGGATGTCTTTTCTCCCCATCTCCATTCAATAGTCCTAGCCATTGCAATAAGATAAGAAAAATAATAATAAAAATCATGGATATTGAGGTGGAAGAAAGTAACATCATACAAATATCATAATTGTCTAAATAAAAAATTCTAAGGATATTAAAAAACACTATTATAAATAATAAGAGAATTTAGCAAAGTAACATAATACAAAATCAGTAAATAAAAATCAACTAGATTTTTATATACTAGCAACAATGTAAAATGAAATAAATACCATTTATAATAGCTCCAAAGAGAATAACATATTTAGTAATAAATTTAGGAAAAGACTTTAAGACCTCTACACTTAAAATGTGCAAAATGTAAAAAAATGCAAAATATTTCTGAGAGATATTAAAGTAGATCTACACAAATAGAGAGGTATTCCATATTCATTGATTGTAAGATCCAGTATTGTTAAGATGCCAGTTATCTCAAATTCAATGCAATTCTAGTGATAATCCTAGTAGATTCTTTTTGTAGAAATTGAAGAGGTGATTCTACAAAGTACGTGGAAAAGCAAAGGATCTAGAATTGCTAAAATAATTTGTTTCTTTTTTTTTTTTGAGGAAGATTAGCCCTGAGCTAACTACTGCCAGTCCTCCTCTTATTGCTGAGGAAGATTAGCCCTGAGCTAACATCCGTGCCCATCTTCCTCTACTTTATATGTGGGACGCCTACCACCACATGGCTTGCCAAGCAGTGCCATGTCCACACCTGGGATTTGAACCAGCAAAACCAAGGCCACCGAGAAGCAGAACGTGTGAACTTACCCGCTGCACCACCGGGCCAGGCCTAGAATTGCTAAAATAATTTTGAAAAAAAAAATTAGATGACATACTACTTGACTTCAGGACCTATTATAAAATTTTGGTAATCAAGTATAGGATATAAATCTTTCTGACCTTCAAGCAGGTAAAAATTTCTCAATTGAATGCAGAAAGCATAAATCATAAAAGAAAAAATGGACAAACTGGACTTCACCACCAGCAAAAATGTCTGCTCTTCAAATGACACCTTCATGAAACTGGAAAGACAAACCAAAAACTGAGAGAAAATATTCCTAATCCTCATAGCTGTCAGAGGATTTATATCCAGAACATAGAAAGAATTGTTACACGCAATATTAAGAAGAAAGATAACCCAATTTTAAAAGTAGATCAAATAATCTCACCAATGCTTCACAAAAGAAGATATACAAATGACCGATAAGCATCTTCATTGGTCATCAGGAAAATGCTAAATAAAACCATAATTGAATATCATTCCTCATCAATATGCTTGGCTAAAAATAAAATGACTGACAGTGTGGATGTTGGGGAGGATGCAGAGTAACCAGAACTGTTATCAGTTACTAGTGAGAGTGTAAAATGGTACAGTCACTTTGGAAAACTGTTCAGAAGTTTCTTGCAGGGTTAAATATATACTCACCAAGTGATCCAATAATTTTATTCCTAGGTATTTACTCAGGAGAAATGAAAATGTATCTCCACACAAAGACTTATACAAAAATATGCATAAGAGCTTTATTCATAATAGTTCCACTGGAAACATCACAATTGTCCATCAGCAGGTGAATAGATCATTTGTGTTATATTCCCGCAATTGAATGCCATTCAGAAATAAGAAGGAAAAAACTACTGGTACATATGACAACATGGATGGACCTCAACAATATTACCCCGGGTGAAAGAAGCCAGACACAAAATAGTACATACTGTATGATTCTATTCACATGAAGTTCTAGAAGAGGTGAACTAATCTATTCATAGAAATCGGAACAATGGCTTCCTAGGATGGGGTTAGGGGGTTTTGGGTGTGAATGCATGTTAAAATTATCTGGAAATGGACATGGGAAACCTTTCTGAAGTGATCAAAATATTCTATATCTTGACTATGGATGCTTACCTGAGGGTTTATATTTGTCAAAGATCCTGCATTTTATTGCTTGTAAATTGTACTTTGATAAGTTTGAAAAGCAGAGATATTTGTAAACATTAGCAGAATAACAAAGTTGGTAGCTGTTGGGTTGACCTCATTTATGTGAGGATAACCTCAAGTTAAAATTCTTTCCAGGCAAGGTCCTCTAAATGGAATTTTGTATCATATGTTGTTGGTCCTTAAAATTCAGTCTTGCGGAATTTGAGATCGGACCTCAAATGAGCAAGCATTCCAGTGTAAACAGAGAAGGCTTTCTCCTCCACTGCTTGCCTGCTTGTCTTGTTGAGATCCTAAACCATTCCTCAGACACTGCGGGACAGGTGACGACCGATGGACACCGCAAATGTGCTGAGGGTGCAGCTCCTGACCGCAGGCTAACTAAACTGAGCTCCCCTCTGGCATTTATCCGCTCCGAGCCTCAGGGTCCTCACATGTAAAAACAGGGAGAGTAATTGTGTAAAGATTAAATGAAATACGCATGTAAAAGTAACCAGCAAAGTGCTAAGCATACAGTAACAACCACATTTTGTAATTTTATTGCTTGTTTTTGAGGATAATTCACTTTAGAAATTGAGCTAGGGAACACATAAAGACATTGAGTGGGGATGGGGACACTGTTATGAATATAAAATGAATTTCTTTATATTGTCACGGGTGACTGTTTCTCCTCTTTAAGACGCAAGATACTGGTACCTTTTGTTTCTGTGTTAGCTAGATCTTCATATGTTGCAAGTGACAGAAATGCAGCTCGTGCCAATTTCAGCAAAAAGGAGATTTTATCAGTTCATACAACTGAAACATCTGGGATCTTCTATTTCCAGAAGGTCTACAACCCCTAATCATTCCAAGAAAAGTCACAGGTTGGGTCTCAAGGGACCTATTTGGGTCATGTTCCCATTTCTGAACCCACTACTGCATTGATGAGGATGGAATACAATACTGTGACATCGGCCCGCCCCTATAGCCAGCAGTGGGGTCAGCACCACCAAAAAACACTTGGGGAGAGAAGGAAAGACAGAGTTCCCCAAAGGGAAACACAGGTGACACTCTGTTTTGTCCGAGTTCTGAATGTCTGGTGATGGCTCCTGGCACTACAAATTTTTCTCCCCTGTGTATGCCACACTCCATACCACGGTGGATTCTGCACAAGCAGATTAGCATTCTGGGGAGAAATTCACTCCTGTTAAACTGCCTACACATCACACGCTCCTGTCACTGAGTTTGCACATCTATCCCCAGTGAGGCACCTATTCTTAAGCTTTCTAAGAACGTTAGCTCCGTGCTGGAAAAAAGACTCTAGTAGTCCCCCCTTCCACGGTTTCCCTCCCCGAGAGGTTACCTGCGGTCAACCATGGTCTGAAAAAATTAAAGGGAAATTCTAGAAATAAACAATTCATAAGTTTTAAATTGTACTGCCGTTTGGAGTAGTGAGACGGAATCTTGAACTGTCTGGATCCATCCTGCCGGGGACGTGAATCTTCCCTCTGTTCAGCGTATCCACGCTGTGTGCACTACCCGCCGTGAGTCACTTAGAAGCCCTCTCAGTACCAGATTGACGGTCGTGGTATCACAGTGCTAACGTTCAAGTCACCCTTATTTTACTCAGTAATGGCCCCAAAGCACAAGAGCAGGGATGCTGGCAGTTTGGACCTGCCAAAGAGAAGCTGTAAAGTGCTTCCTTTAAGTGAAAAGGTGAAAGTTCTTGACTTAATTAGGAAAGGAAAAAACATTGTGTGCTGAAGTTGCTAAGATCTATGGTTACTTTTATTGCAGTGTATTGCAATAATTGTTCTATTTTATTATTAATTATTGTTGTTAATCTCTTACTGTGCCTAATTTATACATTAAACTTTATCATAGATATGTATGTGTAGGAAAAAACATGGTCTATATAGGGTTTGGTACTATCCGTGGTTTCAGGCATCCTCTGGGAGTCTCGGGATGTACCCCCAAGGATAAGTGGGGACTACTGTATTTCTAACAAGCGCCCATGACTTTGTCTTGCTATTAAACAGACTTTGGAATCTCTCTCTTTCCATTTGAACAGAGTCTGGGTTGACTTCAGCACTACCCTTTTGTACAGTGAAAGTAGCTTAGTTGGGAGGAAGAGAGGGAGGAATTGTTTGTTTTTTCAAATATTCCATTTTTTCAAGTGGGCTTTTTGGTCCCTTGGGACACTTTCATTGCTTCCTGTTATGAGATTAGTCAAATAGGATGAATGAATTGGACCATTCAGCTGGAAGCCACAAATGTTAGCTGAATGGAGAAGAAAACAAGACTTCGTTTTTCAAGTGGCAGCCAGAGAGTGTTCAAACCCATGTTGGCACGAGGCTGGTAGGATCGTCATCATTTTGTACTTTGGGGCTTTCCACATTTTACAAAGTGCTTGTACAACATGTGTGCCATGGACACTTGGTTTTCTATGATTATCGATCCCTGCTTTTCTTTCTAATAAGTACAGAGTTGTTCAGGTATCCAACTCTACCCATCAAGATTCAGGGGGATGTCAGGGAAAGCTCCTGGTTCCCCAAGGATGGCCAAGCAGAGAGATGGAATAATCTGCGCCCCTGAGGCTGTGATGGTTCTGCATCTGCATCTGTTTTTACCTCTGGACTTCCCGCTCTGTGATTTGTCATGTAAGTGAGTGCAAGCCAGGGGTTTCTTTTATTTGTAGCCCAAACGAATACAACATGCCATACCCTGTGAGGAGCTGGCCTTTATTCAGTCAATGTTCAGTAAAGAATGCTTTTTCCTTACCAACTCTGGGCGCTAGAATCCAGATGGCAATTTCAATTGGATCAAGCCAAGAGTCACTGCCAGGAATGCTTTTGGCTGCAAATATGATAAAAAAAGTTGCTTAAATACTTAGATGTTTGTCACATGGAACAAAAAGTTCACGGCTGGTTGTGGCTCATTATACCAGCAGGGCTCAGGGCTTTATCGTCTTTCCTTTCCTTCATGGTCAGTGTGCAGACTTCTGACCTCGCGCTCATCGCCTCATGGTTTCAAGTTGACTGTCCCACCTCCAGATGTGGTATCTCATTTCAGGCAGAAAGAAGAAAGGGGGGAAGTTGCAGCACCCTATTTCCCAGACAACTTCAATTTATGTCTCACGGCCAGAAATATGTCACAGGGCATTCCTCGGTTCATGGGAATCTGGCAGAGCAAGAGTTCTTTGCTGAACATATTGCTTCTCTAACAAAATTGAATTTTCCTTATTAAGAAAGAAGAGCCCATGTTTATCAGGTTGGCAACTAGCAACGTCTGCCACACTAGTTCAGATATTTATCTTTAGTTCTTTAAGGAACTAAGAAAATTGTTTAATTTGGGATTTTATAAAGACAGCAAAAAGATTAGATGAGAAGGACCAAGCTTATTCTATGGAATTATCTGGATACAGTTAACCTAAGCAGGAATAAAGAAACTCCAAACTGAAAACAACAATGACATCTTATATATTCCTTATCTGAAGGGACTGATGGAAACCTTACCCGGGGGCAGCTAAGGGAAATGATTCTCCCGGATGCTCTTCATCCCTCATCATCCTGGTTCTGCACCATTCACAGACCTTCTTGGGTCCTACAATGATATATGGTTGTTTCCCTCTAGCAGAGCTGGCAGGAAAATTGTACTCTGCCCATCATAGATGTCCAGTGATCCATCCATCCATCCATCATCCATCATCCATCCGTTTATTCATTGAATCTAAGTTTCCTAAATTTGATCAAAGTACAGAGTCTTGTCAACAATACTTCTAAAACTTTGACTTTGCTAGTGCTAAGGCACAGGTCTGTGTAAATGTTCCTTCGATTCGCTCTCAAAATACCTTGTTTGTTTTCTCTTCATCAGAGCTGCTTGGCAGTTTTCTGACGCTCTCTGCTCTGAGCAGCTCCCATCTTCACCGTAGCAGTGGAGGCAGTTTTATTGGCTGCCCTGACTTTTGACAGAAACAGAAAAGCTTTCAAGTTGAGTACTACTTGAGAAAAATCCTCTTAGAGCGCTATTGCTGACTCTCCACTGCTTAGGGAGATGTCCAGTGCAGCACAATTAAGCAATGACCCTCAGCCCTTTCTTCAACCAGCACCCCCAGCCTCTAAGCCTGAGATTTTTCTGTTTAACCCCATGGGGGTAGGTGGATTTCCTGTTTTTACACAAGAGCAAGAAAAGTTAAGGAAGGGCCTGAGCCAGTGGCATAGTGGTTAAGTTCTTGTGCTCCGCTTCAGGGGTCCAGGGTTTGCAAGTTCGGATCCCAGGCGCAGACCCACACATCACTCATCAAGCCAGTCTGTGTCAGAATAGAGGAAGACTGGCACAGGTGTTACCTCAGGGACAATCTTCCTCAAGCAAAAAGAGGAAGATTGGCAACTGGTGTTAGTTCAGGGACAATCTTCCTCACCAAAGAAAGAAAGAAAGAAAAGTTAAGGGACAACTTAGTATTTCTCTCGTCACTTAGACAAGGAAGTCTGCAGTCTAATCTCCAAAAACCCCAGCGAATATGATTATTTTGCTAAGAAATGAGAGGGAGACCTTCTTCTGTGAACACATGTACATGATTTCCCCAAAGGTGTTAGGAGAGATCTTGGAAATGCACAAAGACGTAGTCAAGAGGGTGTGAACAGGGCACGGTAACAGGGGAAGGGCAGAGAGGGAGGGTTTTGGTTATTTACTGTCTTGCAACATCCACCCCAGACTTGGTGGCTGAAAATGACAACCATTTATTGTATCTCATGGGTCGATATGATAGTGGGTTGGCTGGAGATTGGCTGGCAGTTCCTCTGTTGGTCTCGCTCGGGTTCCTCCTTGCAGTTGCAGTAGTGGGCAGCTGGGGCTGCCACTGGGCTGAATATCGGAGCGTCAGTTGCTCCTCTGTGTGGCTGCTCTCCACCTGGCCGCTCATCCTCTGAGATCTCCCCATGTGCCTCACTCCACAGCAGGGGCACCCGGACGTCTTTCTTGGTGGGTCAAGGGATGGCAAAAGGTATGAGGCTTCTTAATGCCTGGGCTCAGAAATCCCAAAAAATCATTTCCTCCAAATTCCATTGGTGAAAGCAGTCATCAACCCAGATTAGGCAGAAGGGGATGTACAAACGTATGAGCTTAAATTGTCACAAGGAAGAAAAGAGAAGGCATGGACCAAAGCTGGCCTCTCTCACAGCTTGACTTGTCGCCAGCCTCCCGTCCCCCCAGCAGATTATCTAGGAGACGATCCTGCCTTGGAGGACCTGGGTTGTGAGATAGGGTTGTGTAAGATTTTGGAGTCAGGCTCAGAGTCAGAGAGACTCTCAATAATCCACTCATTTCCTCTCTGCAGTTCCACATGTGTTTTTAATAAGCCTTCCCCCTGAATGAAGAGTAGGCCTGTCTGCTTTAGCGCACGGAAGGAGATGCAGAGAAATGGCCTCATTCTGCTATGGCCCAGGCTGCCTCCATCCCCACCTGTAAGAGCTCCTTATTTAAACAAAATGTGTTGATTATTTTTAGCATAACTTAAGCCCTGGGAGACTAATGAGCTGTTACCTGTGTGTGTTAATTATGTGATTTTTGTTGTCTTCATTAAAGTTAAGATTCTCAAGCCTATTTGCCACCTGAAATCCCAGAGGAGCCACGTTGCTCTTCTGACCCTGGCTTCTCCTACTTTCCTGCAGTTTGCACAATCACGGAAACATATTGTGTTTCCCCCGTGGAGAATCAGATGAGCAGGGCGTACGCATGCAGAAGACCTCGGAGACCCCCTTTCTAATTCTCAGCCATTTTTAATCTCCATGATTAGTTGTTGGAACTTCCAGGAAGCTCACGGTGCAGGAAGCAAACAACATGAGCTCATTTTTGATCATCTAGGACTGACTGTCCTTCAACTCAACAGAAAACTGCCAGAGAAGCTGAAAGCCAGGAAGAAGGGGAAGCACAAAAATCAGCTTTCATTGCTTTTTGCAGCATTTTAATTAACCAAGGAATTGTCTTGCATACACACGCCTCTGATTATTTTAAACTTCTGCAATATATGCTATACCTCTGTCCCGAGCGACAATACATTCCATCCAGACTAAGTTTTTCTCAGGAAGAGATAATCACCTATCCCAGACTCATTTGAAGCAGCAATCAACATCCCTTTCATGACTGTCTGCATTGCTGATCTTCTGGAGAAACTTTATTTGGCAATGGTGTGGGGGCCTTATAATGCAAGTCCAGGAGGTAATGGAGTTCAGGATTTCAGCTGAGGGTGTCTTAATGATGGCCTCCTCACGGTGGATGAAGCTGTAATGAAAATAGGTGAATCTGACTGGCAAACAGCACATTGTGCGTCTTCCTAGTAATTAAAATTGTCTAAAAATGAAATGGGCTGTCACATGAGGTGGTGAGCTCCCCGTCAAAGAAGCAGGGATGTTGAAAGGAGGGTTCCTTGTCAGGTGGGGGTTAGACTTGATGCTCTTTTGGCCCTCTTCCAACTTTCATCTAGTTTTTTTATTTTTTTTTTTTTGAGGAAGATTAGCCCTGAGCTAACTTCTGCCGCCAATCCTCCTCTTTTTGCTGAGGAAGACTGGCCCTGAACTAACATCTGTGCCCATCTTCTTCTACTTTATATGTGGGATGCCTGCCACAGCATGGCTTTACAAGTGGTGCATAGGTCTGCACCCAGGATCCGAATCAGTGAACCCCAGGCCACGGAAGTGGAACATGTAAACTTAACCAGTACACCACCCGGCTGGCCCCTCATTTAGATTTTATGATGGTTCTAAGCTCACACTGAGCAGTTGTCTTGACTTTGGGAATTTACAAGTTGGGTTCCATGACAGAATGTGGTACAGTGGAAAGTCAGGCAGTCATGGGTTCCAATCCCTGCTCTGATTCTTACTAGCGTTATATGACTGAGAGCGGGTTACTTAAACTCTCCTTGCCTTGTAAAATGAGGATTGAAACATATTGCTTCTAGGGCTGTTGTAAGAGTTAGAAATAATACATCTAAACTACAAGGCCCAAGGTAAGCACTCAATCACACAGCTGTGGTGACCCTTACGTGTCTAATACTTTTACTTTTTTATTCACTCTCCATTTCAACGATACAGTCTTAATTTGTAAAAACGGAAGAAATGGCAAGCTCATAAAGATACTGCAGAAACGTCGTGCTAGTAGCTGGACTTGTTGAACAAGGAAGGCTAAGCAAATCTTTATGCTGTCACCAGGTAACATCTCCTGAGCAGGCAGAACCTGCAACATTGTCCCATTCCTGGGAAAGGACATTAGCATTGCTAAGTGCCGTGGAGTACTGGGCACTTCCTTATGTTATCTTCATTCTCTCTACCATTGTCCTACCAGCTCCGAGAGGTAGGTCTGATCACCCCTACTTTACAGAGGAGGAAACTGAGGCTCAAAGAGGTCGTGTGCCTAACCCAGGGCCATATGGCCATTCCCCAGATCTGCCTCACCCACGCTACCACGAATCTCCCGAGCATCCTGCTGCATCCTCCATTCACAGGGCAGGATAAATCCAGATGCCCAATTGCCTTCTGGGAAAGAGACTCCTGCCTGATGGGATATGGGGAATGTACCCCAACCAATGGAGCTTCTGGAAGCTCCTGTTTGGAGAATTGAGCTACAGCCTTAGTTTGAAGATTTTAAATTAATTGTGATTTGCCACTAACTCACTCCTTACCTATTCATTTTGGGCTTTGCAGAGGGGATGCACGTGTCTGTTAAACCTTCATATGCCCTGCTGTCCACGTGGTTCAAAGTTTCAAAGTACAGAAAGGCATACAACGAAAAGTCCGCTTTACTCTCTGTCTCCCAAGTACCCAGTTCTCCTCCCCAGAGACAATTAGTTTACCAGTTTCTATGTATAGCCTCCCAGAGGTTTTTGTTTTTTGTTTTTTTAAATTGAGGTGAAACTCGTCTATAGCTATTTTTATTTTTCAAAGGTATGCTTTTTGGTGAGGAAGATTGGCCCTGAGCTAACATCTGTTGCCAATCTTCCTCTTTTTTTTTTTTTCCTCCCCAAAGCCCCAGTACATAGTCGTATATCCTAGTTGTAGCTCACTCTAGTTCTTCTATGTGAGACACAGCCACAGCGTGGCTTGATAAGTAATGCATAGGTCTGCAGCCGGGATCTGATCTGGCAACCCTGGGCCACCGAAGCGGAGCATGCAAACTTAGACACTGTGCCTCGGGGCCAGCCCCCAGAGGTTTTTTGTGTACGTAATTTACTCTCTTTTTACACAGTTGCTGCTTGCATGCTCTGCACATCGTGCTGCCTTGCTTTATGCACTTGACAATAGGTTTTGGAGATCTTTTCAGGGATCTTTTCAGGGAGTAAAGACAGAAGTTCAGTGGTTACTTGAAGTTGTTTTTCTTTTATTTGGTCACAAGCAGATTCTTTATGACATTCCTCAGCTGCTCCCCCAAAAGGAACTATTTACTTGTCACTTGTAAGCCCTACTCCCAGAGCCCACAGATTTTATTAAAATTAAGAATTATGAGGAGCTAAAGTCTTTTGTTCCATCATCTCAGAATTGGGTGTTTTTATTAGAAGATTATTGACTTTTTTTGTCAGCAGGAGTGAGTGTTGTTAATCGTGCTGGGAGATTCAATAGAGTGGGCATGAAAAGGTTTCTTTTAAGCCATGAATCTATTCCTTTAAGAAAATCTGATTCCTTCTGCTCCTTGAAAGAACTCCAGTATCAAAACTCAGAATTAAAAAAGATTAATGTTGAGAGTTCCATTGGTCTCAGCAGGGAGGAATCGTGCTTTATTGGGAAAATCATGAACAACCTAATTATCCCTTCTCTCCTTAATGAAAGGGCTTTAGAGTCTTTCCATGCCACCAGCAATAGGGTTTACTCTCTTCCATAACTGATTGGGAGTCTCATTTGGAATCCAGTTTTTCTAAGAAGCTGACCATCACATTGCCTGAACATCCCAAGGTGTTTGATTTTAAGGAACAGATGAGGAGCTGGAGGCCTTCGGCTCAGCCGCTATCCCAGCCCTGTGCTTCCAGCTGGCCTCTCACCTCCCACTCTTGTTCAAGACCCCTCTTCAGAGTGCAAACTGGAAATATTCAGCCCAGTGAGAAGATCCAGGCCATGAGGACAAGGCAGGGGGCTGAAGACTCACACTGAGCCTCTCTCAGCGGCCATATGCAATGCTCTGATTCCCAGGAATCTTGGATTCTGCCCGGGGCCACTTCTAACCTGTGGAACCAGCTGACTGGTAGAGCCAGGACTGCTGTGAGTCAGCAGGAAACTGAGTCAGCCTCATTGATTTGGAGTAGGAGGATGTGGGTTGAGTTTGTGGGGACCTTGAATGGGTTTTCATGGTCATGGGAATAGTTTCATTTTGCCAGCTACGAATCAACTAGCATTCATGAGGCCCAGAAGCAGAAGAGCTCAAGTTAAAAATAAGTCAACCTTTTATTTTTAGGCAAGGCAGAGCACAGCCACAAAACAGGAATTGGGGCGTGTGGACCTGCCTCGCTTTGGAGATGCAGGGGGAGGGGGCAATAGCACAGGGTCTCTCCCGCATAGCATCCCCACCTGTGCAGGGGGTACGTGAGAAGACCTGCCCGAGCATGGGAGGTGGCCTGAAGTGAGGCAGTGTTGCTCTCCTGTCCTATTCGCAGCTATAGTTCGGGGGACCCAGAGCCTCAGTTTTCTATCTGAACCCCACCAGGAAATGGTGAGTACACCTCGGTTGTGTATAGGTATGATGTGTGTAGACAGGACAAGTGTGGGTCAGTACCCAGCTGCCCCGGTTGTTAAAACATTGGAGTATTTTCATACTTCTCAGTAAATAGACACAGACCCAAGTTTTCTGTTTGCCTCCCCACTATCAGCTACCCTGCCCCTCCTCCAGGACCTCATAGACTTCCCCAGTGCTCAACAGTGAAAGGTTAATTCCTGGTACAGTCGGGCATCCAAAAATCTGATTTCTTCTGTTCTCTTCAAAGAACTCTAGTATCGAAATCCAGAATTCAGAAAGTTCGATGGTGAGAGTTCTATCAGTCTGGAGAAGAAGGAATCTATAGTTTATTGGGAAAATCATGGTTTCCCAATTATCTCTTCTCTCCTTTGTAAAAGGGTTTTGAAGCCTTTCCTAGTCACCAGCAATACGATTTACTTTCTTCCATAAATAAGTGGAGTTCAGCACCAGGGCCAGCTACATGGTTTTGAATTGGGCCTTAGCAATACAGTAGTGGTTAAATAGACTGACCATGGCCACTGGTTGTGGACGCATGTGTGTTCCATCAAAGGAAGGTGTTGGGCTGGTACCCGAGGGACTATATTCACAGCCCTGCCTACTTAGCAGAAAATACTCCCCCATTTCATCATGGCATTTTCCAGCTATTTCAGTCCTTTGGGTGCCTTCTCGCATGTGCTCAGGCAGATTCTTCAGGTCTACCACTTGAGCCTTTTCATCGTGCCACCATACAATGCCTCTGCCCCAGTGACCCTCTGCTGGTAACTCCAGTGCTACTGCCAGTCTGACCTCAAGGAAATGAGGGATCCCCTCCTCATGTCCACTGAATCCCAAATGTGGGCAGGCCCTTCCACTTGGTTCCCACAGGGGATCAAAGACCAGGATGTCACTTTTAATAAGACCTAGCATAGGTGTGGGGGTAACGACAGGGAAGTAAAATACAAATGAAAGCTCATAGCTCTGATAGGCCCAGGCCTATCCTAGCATCCTTAACAGGTCAATTTCCCTGACATGCACAATTCTGGCTGCTTTGGGGCTACAATGAGCTTCTCTCAGTCACCATCAGAAAGGTCCCAGATGTCCCCGCATCTTAGAATTTATGCCAAGCTGACTCAGCCAAGCTCCACAACAAGGACGAAAGGATTTTCTTACCCAGCTCTAGGGCCTGCTGTGAGACACTGACAGCTTGGTCAAGGTGAAAAAGCACCCATTTCAGGCAGTCCAAGCATCCTGCAAAGGAGTCTGACCTAGAGTCAACCAGGTACAGGCTGCACTTACCATGAGGGTGTTTGTTATATTGTCATTCCCTTTTTATAGAAGAGAAACTGAGGCCCAGAGAGGTTTAGTAACTCAACTAAGCTCACACAGCCTATAAAGCTTCTAAAGCCTTATACCCGGACAATCACTTCAAAACTTGAGCTTTTAGCAGCATATTTTCAAGTCCCATGTCTGACTGGGCAAGGGAAACAAAAGAAAAAATGAACAAATGGGACTACATCAAACTAAAAAGTTTCTGCACAGCAAAGGAAACCGTCAACAAAACAAAAAGACAACCTAACAATTGGGAGAAGATATTTGCAAACCACATATCACATAAGGGGTTAATATCCAAAGTATACAAAGACCTCATACAGCTCAACAACAAAAAAATCAACAATCCAATTAGAAAATGGGCAAAAGATCTGAACAGAGATTTCTCCAAAGAAGATATACGGATGGCCAACAGGCATATGAAAAGATGCTCAACATCATTAGCTATCAGGGAAATGCAAATCAAAACTACAATGAGGTATCACCTCACTCCGGTCAGAATGGCTATAATTAACAAGACAGGAAACAACAAATGTTGGAGAGGGTGTGGAGAGAAGGGAACCCTTGTTCACTGCTGGTGGCAGTGCAAACTGGTGCAGCCACTATGGAAAGCAGTATGGAGTATCCTCAGAAAATTAAAGATAGATCTACCATGTGATCCAGCTATCCCATTGCTGGGTATTTATCCAAAGAACTTGAAAACACAAAGGCATAAAGATACTTGCACCCCTATGTTCATTGCGGCATTATACACATTAGCCAAGACTTGGAAGCAACCTAGGTGCCCATCAAGGGACGAATGGATAAAGAAGATGTGGTATTTATACGTGATGGACCACCCCGCCATAAGAAATGACGAAGTCTGGCCATTTGTGACAACATGGATGGACCTTGAGGGTATTATGCTGAGTGAAATAAGTCAGAGGGAGAAAGTCAAATACCATATGATCTCACTCATAAGTAGAAGATAAAAAAGACAAAAAAAAAAAATCACATAGCATTGGAGATTGGACTGGTGGTTACCATTGGGGAAGGGGGGAGGGGGAGGGCAAAAGGGGTGATTAGGGTCACATGTGAGGGGATGCACTATAATTAGTGTTCGGGTGGTGAACATGACGTAATGTATCCAGAATTTGAAATATGATGTACATCCGAAAAAAATTAAAATTAAAAAACAAACAAAACAAAACCAAAAAAATTGAGCTTTTAACCATTACACAAAGCACTTTTCTTGTGCGGATCTGGGGAGTTCCTAAAAATGTTCAATTATTTTTACACATTTGTGTTTTTGTGTTCTTTGGATAAACACCCAGAAATGGAAAGAGGCATGCACCTCTATGTTCATTGCAGCATTATTCACAACAGCCAAGACCTGAAAACAAGCTAAGTGCCCGTCAATGGATAAATGGATCGAGAAGATGTGGTATATATACACAATGGAATACTACTCAGCTATAAAACAAAAAAGATGAAATCTTTCCATTTGTGACAACATGGCTAGACCTTGAGGGTATTATGCTAAGTGAAATAAATGAGAAGAAGAAAGTCAAATACTGTACAATCTCACTCATAAGTAGAAGATAAAAACAACAACAATGAAAAACAAACACATAGATACAGAGATTGGATTGGTGGTTACCAGAGGGGAAGGGGTTGGGATGAGGGCAAAATGGGTGATAGGGCACATATATGGTGATGGATGGTAATTAGTCTTTGGGTGGTGAATGTGATGTATTCTACACAGAAATTGAAATACAATGATGTACACCTGAAATTTATATAATGTTATGAAACAATGTTACCATCATTAAAAAAAAGTTCGATTATCAACATGTTGCAAAGGTACAAAAGGCATATGGTGCTCATGAGTGAAGCATGAAGTTAACCTTGAAGACTCCTGGTGGGCTTCATACGGAACAGAAGCCAACAATGAGAGGCTTAGAGGAGGACACATCAGCGGAATGCTTTTGAAACTTTCCACTTGATTTCTTCACCGTCTTATTGGTAATCTCAGAGAGGCAGCTTCAGCCACAGCACATTTTCTTGAGTTCTTCAGTTGCCATGTTCCTGCTAACATTATTCGCATGCATCTATTTAAGATCAGCAAACACAGGTGCAATGATCGTAAACAGCTCAGTGTTTTCACAAAAACTCGATCTGCCACATTCTGTAGTTTCTTTTGTATCAGGCTTCTTTCAGTTGTGATAAAGCTCTATTTGGGATAAGTATGATTTTCTCTGCTGATCTTTTCAAATCAGATTCCTCACTGCTGTGTCTTTCTGCCTTCTATATTCTAAATCTATCCATCAGTTGGGTCACTAAATGAGTCCT
Source organism: Equus quagga (assembly GCF_021613505.1). NCBI lineage: Eukaryota > Metazoa > Chordata > Mammalia > Perissodactyla > Equidae > Equus > Equus quagga. Next base: position 136,029,525 of record NC_060269.1, read on the forward strand.
CTGATTTACTTGCCAGAGCCAGAAAAATGTCCTTACATATTTTAGGTAATCTCTTTGGTTGCCCACGTAGATAGGAATCTATCGCTAGATTGTAAATTCCTTCAGGACAGGGACCACGTCTTAAGCATCTCTGTCTTCTCCTCAGCTCCTAGCTCTGTTCCTTACTGTAGACACATTGGAATTGTTGGGAATGATTTATATGTTCTAAGTTGTTCCACCACACGCCCAGCTGGGTGAGCAGTGTGGGATAGGTTGCCGAGACCAAAGAAAAGACCTGGAGACAGCAGATGAGACATGTGAGTTTATTGGGGAGTTACTTACTGGGAAGGTCCAGAGGTGGCTGGCTGGACATAGATCTGCACACTGCTACCGCCCCCTAAGAGAAGCTTGCTTAAGTAGGCAGAGGAACAAAGGTTGTTTGTGCTTGCCAAGGGGGACCGTCCCTGTGTGACCTGCGTTCCAAGGACCAGAGCACCACCCCACTGGAGGGCCTGCGTGCTCCCTCAGACCGTGAGGGTCTTTGTGCTAACTATCCCATGAGAAAGGAGCTGGGTTGGCCAAGCCCAGGACTGTTAACATCATGAATGCTGGCATATAGCCCAGACAAGGAGCCTCAAGGACACATGGTTTAAAGGGGCATCCTGGCTAGTGCCCCAACATAATTCTTCCCTCAAAGGACAGTTTTTAGTTTTTATCTGGCCCATTCCAATGGTATAAGCCCTTCATTTCTCCTTAACACCCACTTCAAGTCCATCCCATGGCAGCTCTGAACCATTTCCACCTATCTCTGCTGTCCAGAGATAGTAAGAAATGAACTATTCTCATCCTCAAAACAGCTCCTCATTTTCTTAAATTTCAATTGAGTTTATTTTCAATATTTCTCTCATTAGGTAAAATTACAAATGTGTGTTTTTCAAAATTCTTTTCTTGGTTCTCATAGAAGGCAATTTCATATGGTGGCATACGTACTCAGCTGATTACCTTCGACGTAACATACTCACAGGTCTGGAGGATTAAGATGTGGATATCTTTCGGGGGACAATTGTTCTGCCTCCACAGGCAGAGAAAGCATTAGGTGACCTAAAATATGGTATTGTGCTAGAAAGTAAAGAAGTGCTCAATAAATGATGGGGGTATGTCAAAAGGTCACCTGAAACTAGCTTGAAGGGCCTTGCACTAGTCTGCTCTGGCTGTCATGACAAAGTACCACAGAATGGCTGGCTTAGAGAACAGAAATTTATTTTCCCATAGTTCTGGAGGCTGGAAATCCTAGATCAAGATGTCAGCAGGTTGGGTTACTCCTGAGGCCTCTCTCCTTGGCTTGCAGCTGGCCTCCTTCTCTCTGTGTCCTCACATGTCATTTCCTCTATATGTGCTTTGAGAGAGAGAGCTCTCTGGTGTCTCCTTCTCTTTTATAAGGACACTAGTCCTGTTGGATTAGGGCCCCACCCTGATTACCTCATTTAACCTTAATTACCTTCTTATAGGCCCTATCTCTGAATACTGTCACATTGTGGGTTAAGGCTTTAAATTACAAATTTTGGGGAGTGCACAATTCAGTCCATATTGGTTCTTCCACTTGTACTGTGATCCCGGCCCTGCTGTGGCAGCAAAAGCAGGTCAAGAAAGCTCTCTAGATATCAGAATGCGGAGGCAAGATGTGGTGTGGTGTGGTGTGTAACCCATGGAAGACTTTTGACTCTGCATTGCTTGGGTGACTGAATGTAAGCACATTGTGTTTGGAAAGGTTTGTACCATTTTTCAGTTTCATCATTTGTTCTATTTCTCCTATTAACTGTTTCATGGGAAACAGAATTTCATCATAATGGAATGTATGAACATACTTTGGGAGGATTTGAGCCCAAAACTAAGAAGATCTGGAAACAACCCAAGTGTTCACCAATGGATGAATGGAAGACAAATGGACATATAATGTGGTATATATATACAGTGGAATATTATTCAGCCATGAGAAAGAAGGAAATCCTGCCATTTGTGACAACATAGATCGACCTTGAGGACATTATGCTAAGTGAGATAAGTCAGACAGAGAAAAACAAATACTGTATGAACTCTCTTATATGGGGAATCCAAAAAAGCCAAAGTCACAGAAACAGAGAATAGCATAGTGATTACCAGGGTCTGGTGGAGTGGGGCTTGGGGAAGTTGGGAAGATGTTGGTCAAAGTATACAAACTTGCAGTTAGAAGATGAATAAGTTCTAGAGATCTAATGCATGGCAGTGACATTACAGTTAACAATACTGTGTTATATAATTGAAAGTTGTTAGGAGACTACATCTTAGATGATCTCACCACAAAAAAGAAACACTAATTATGTGACCTGATGATGGTGTTAGCTAACGCAACTGTGGGGATCATATTGCAACATGTAAGTGTATCGCATTAACACGTTGTACACTTTAAACTTACACGATGTTATGCGTCAGTCACATCTCAGTAAAAAAATTAAAACTACTATAATTGCTTCCTGGTCTTTTTTTCCTTCTCAAATATAGAAACAAAAATAATCACCTTCTTCATTTTCCTTCTTCTGGAATATTTCCTTAGGATAAATTTCCAAAAGAAAAATAACCAAGTGAAAGAGTATGAATATTTTTATAACTTCTAATTCACACTGCCAAAGTACTTTTCTAAAAGATAGTGCCAATTTGCCACCAAAAACTCACGGGTATAGCAGTTTTATTGCAACTTCACTAGCTTTGGGTATTGTAGTTTTAGGTATATTTAAAATCATCACAAATCCAAAAGCTGTTCTTGTGTATCTCCTGTAAAATTCCGTGACCCTAATCCTAGAAAGGCATCCATACGAGTCGTAGCTATAGAGCTCCTTCCCAGCCAGTCTAACTCAGTCCTTTATTATCTGGTTGCTGTTTTTCTTTTCATCCCAGCAAAATTCTATTGTGTTCCCAGCCTCCTCCTGGAAAGTTGGCCCAGGAGAATGTTAGAAGCCTGGGCTATATCTATCCCTCTGCATTGCTTACATGTCTCTCAAAAGTAGCCGTGAACTATGCTGACTTTCTGGTCTAACTCTCGCCTGGTACTATTACCACCGATTGAGAGTTTACTATGAGCCACATGTATGCTATTTTGCTCTTTCTCTCACCCACCTTGTAAGGTAGACTTTATCCTTTTCAGATAAGGACTAGGGATCAAAGACATGAAGTAGCTTTCCCAGATTACGTAATTTGTAATTGATGGGGACAAGATTAAAACTCATGCTTTTGGCCATTACACTTCACAGCCTCACCTGAGGGACTGCCAGTCTATTGGGTGTTTTCCTCCCACTTAGACATCCTGGGAGGAAGGTAGAAAGCAGTGGAAAATTCTCATTCACTCCCTTCAAATATCATCTACTTCCTCCAAACGCTGTCCTGATCCATATTTTTGAACCATCCCAATTTAAAAGTCAATGTCCAGGTTTTAACTACCACTATATCTCCACATGACAATGGCATTAAGATGCATCTTGATGTACATTTTGTTAAAAACTATTTGGAGAGAGTAAAAGTGAGTATGCCGAGATAAATATATGAACATCTTTTCTGAAAAATTTATTCATGAGTCTAAGAAATATTATACTTCTTAAATAAAATGGGAAGGAAAAAAGTATTTTAAGTTATTCTACTTTCCCACAGCCCTTTATATTTCTCCTCCTTCCTCAGGATAAGTTGTGATATGAAATACTGAAGCCAAGAGAAGGATCTCCCGAGAGTCGGGGGAGTGAGATGTAAACATGACTTTGCTTCTCTGGAACGTGAACCTCAGGAAAGCGAGGGCTGTGGCTATTCACTACTGTGTCCCCAGCACCTTTAACAGCACCTGGCACTCAGTAGGCACTTATATCTGTGGAATGAATGAATGAGCTACTTGGCTCCTTGCCCAACCGTCCTCTAGACGCTACAGCTGAGGTAATGTGTCACATGACTTCAGGCTCAGCGTCTGCCATGGAACCAGTCCGCCACCCTTGATACTCAAAGCCCAGTCCCTGGGCCAGCACCAGGAAGCTTGTTCAATACATGCAGAATCTCAGGCCCCACACCAGACCCACTGAATCAGAATCTACATTTTAACAAGACCTCCAAGTGATTCCTACCCACATTAAAATTTGCAAATGACTGTCTAGGCCAGTCTCAAAGTGTGCTCCCTGGACCAGCATCATCAGCATGACCTGGGAACCTGTTAGAACACCTGCTGAAGCAGAAACTCTTCGGGTAGGGTCCAGCTTCTTCCTTACCAGTGGTATATAATGTGACATAGTCCATTTCATTCTGAACACAATGAATGACCTCATTCTTCTGACCCAATCCTTAAAGGGTCCAGACATAATTCTAAATATATATTTCAGAACATAGGAATACATCAGGTCAAGAATATCTAATTCCGTGGGTACAGTTCTTCCCTTCACGGAGATGCTCAGCACACAGCATGTGAGAAAGCTGAAGTCACTAAAGTGGCTGCATCTGCCCAGGAGGATGCGTTTTTCTAATTCACCCAAAGGTGTTGGATGAGTTATCTATGGTCCTGAGTCTTACTCCTGTGATTGTGGATGATCATTAAAATGTTTATATACAATAAGGTACTACTGTCCAAGATCCACGAGTGCACACAGTTCTAACAACATTTCTATGCTGTGCCCATCATCTTGCTTACAGCTGATGGGTTAATCTCCTCTGCTCCTTCTAACTGACAGCTGTAAGGCTGTTTGCTCTCCTTCTAATTCCCACTCTTTCCTTCAGATTCGCTGTTAGCTTCTGACTTGTCAGCTGTTTGGGCTCTTCTGTAAAGTTTTGTTAGTGTATCTTCTACCACTTCTTCTTCCACATGGTTCTGCAAATTCTTTAAAAACTCTTAAATACCCTTGAGCAAATAAATGCTCGAAATACACATAGTTCTTTTATAAATAGGGTATGTACACTGTATTAATTTTAAAATAGGACACATATTTGCTCTTTAAGGTTACAACCTGTAATATAATTGCTAAGCTTAATTTTCAAAAGAATAAGTAAACAAAACCTCAGATATATATATACACAGTTCATATAGCCATCCCTACCTGCCACTTATCAGTGTTCATATTTATAAATTATCAGCTTTGGTCTTCACAATGATATATCCTTTGACTGGAATTATAAGCTGAAAACTCATTTCCACATGACCTTTGGGGAAATATATTTAAGCATTTCACATAGAGGGATATGGAATTAAAATGTGTCTATTTGTAGCTTCTGCCCATTGATCCCAGATCCGTCACTGGAGGCAGAGAGAACAAATTTTATTCTTCTTCCACCTGTCAGACCTACAGGTTTTTAAAAATAGCTATCATACCTCTCCTTCTCTATTCCCACCCCCTTATTTTCTCCTCTATAAACTAAATGCCCTCTGTTACTTCCATTGTTCATCACACGGTAATTTAAGTCAATTTGCCATTTTGATTGTTCTCCTCTGAATGTGTTCTTATTAGTCTATAGCCTGCAAAATGTATGAGGCCAAAATGAAGACATAACTTTGAGTGCTCTGAGAAGCATGAAATAGAAGACTATCCTTCCCTTGTTCAAGATAATAAACTCTATTAATGCTGCTTAATATCACAGATTGCTTACTTAGCACCTACACCCCACTGCTGGCCCACAGCAAACAAAACCTCAAGTTATCACATGCGCTGTTGATAAGTAAGCCATTGCTACCTAACACTCTCTTGCATGGTGTTTAGTAGGACTTCTTTCTACCATAGCCGTCTGGTAGTTCCTCTCCACCACCTGCCCCTCCAGAAAAGACTACCAGCAGCCAAGTTTCTCTGTGCTATGTTCCTAGGCCCAGTCCCAATCCAGTCTTATGACAGTTCAGGACAGTCTTTATAACTATTGCTGGCTAGTTGTTCACCAGCAGACTTGAAAACTTGATTTTTAACTAGAACAACAAAAAAGAAGTGCTATCTATGAGGAAATCTGGTGACAATGATTTGTTATTATTATGGCTATTCCCAGCCCAGATGGTTCTGCAGATGAAATGGATAAAAATTGGATCCTTTTTGTGGCTGGTGACAGGTGCAGACTTGGCCCCACCAGTGGGATCTCATCAGACACACAGCATATCGCCGGCTCAGGAGCTTCCCAGAGGCACGTGTGTGTTGTAGTAATCCCAAAAACTGTCAAGTGAATAATTGGCCTCTTACCTAGAGTCTTTAGAAGATTCCCTACTGTACATCCTTTGAAAAGCTGTATCAGTTAGGTTCTTTGTTTGCACGCAACAGAAACAGGCTCTGGCTAATGTGAGCAAGACAAGCATTTTTTGGATGAACATGGGGGTCCTTGCACAACTGATAAAAGGCCAGAGAACCAGGCTTTACATGATGGGAACTAGGGGAGCCCTGGAAATGTAGGTAGCAGGAAATAATTGAGAATCTTGTCAAGGTGTGGCTACAATGAACGAAGCACAACCTTTTATTTTCTGTTTCCCAGAAATCGTGGAAAACAGCAGTGATTGCATTAGCAAACAAATGGGGGAGGCCAATGTCACAGTTATTCCGAGGCTGTGATTTTGGTTGGGAGAAGCAATAGATTGGAAGCATAGCCAGAAATTTGACAGGGACATCTAAGGAACTAGATAGAAAGAATGAGCCTAGAAAAGCTCTGACACATCCCTAGAGGTCTGAAAGGCTGTAATCATGCTCAAGGCTGAGCACATGCTCAAGACAGACTGGAGAAGACTCTAGCTGTCTACACATCCCTGGATAAATGTGGGACCTTGTGTACATGCAGAGAAGACACACACAGCCTCAGTAGAAAGCAATAGCAGGGACAGATCTGTAAACTGCCTGAAATTTAAATGTGTTCCCCAATCCATATAGAGATCCATCAGCAAAGGGTGGAAGACTTACCGGCTCAAGGTATTTGAGTATAACCTCTGATCAATTAGTAAGCTATGCTGAACTATAGGTGAATTGTAGGAAGCCATGTTTAGAAATAAAAACAAAAACAAAAAAGAAAACTTAGTAAATACATCAGTTGTCACACACTGAAGTAAAGAGAGTCCCTACAGAATAAGTCCAGGGAAGTCAATAAACAAACAAAAAACCAGCAATAACAACAACTCCCAGAGAGGAAGTGAGAATCCACGGTGCTACAATATATTATCTAAAATATCTAGTTTCCAATAAAAGATTACAAGTTATCCAAAGAAACAGGAAAGAGGAAAAAGCTCAGGGAAAAAACAGTCAATAGAAACTGTCTCTGAAAAGTCCTCTAAGGTGGTGGACTTAGCGGAAAAAAACTTCAAAGTGGATAGTAAAAATATGTTCAAAAACAAAAATAAATTACCCTTTAAAAATTAAGAGAAAGCATCATGACAATTACTCATCAAAAGGAGAATCTATATATTTATACAGGTAGAAATTATGTTTTTAAAAGAATCAAAAGGAAAATCTAGAGTTGAAAAGTGAAACAGGATTTTCACTAGAGGGGCTCAACATCATATTTGAGAGGCACAATAAAGAATCAGTGACCTTGAATATAAATAAATAGAAATTATCCAATCTGAAGAAGAAAAGAAGAAGAAAAGAAAGAAGAAGAAAATTGAACAGAGCCTCAAAGAGCTGTAAGACTCTGTCAAGCATACCAACATACATGTAATGGGAATCTCAGAAGGAAAGAAGTGAGAGAAGGAGCATAAAAATATTTGAAGAAATAATGGCCCAAAATCCCCAAATTTAATGAGAAACAATCTACAGATTCAAGAAGTTCTATGAGCTCTAAGTAGTATAAATATAAATACATCTATATCTAAATACATCATATTCAAACTGTTGAAAGCTAAAGACAAGCTTGAAAGCAGCAAGAGAAAAATGACATGCAGACATAAATACAATTAACAGCTGACTCCATATTAGAAATAATGGAGGCCAGAAGGCAGTGGGAGGACATATTGAAGGTGCTGGGGGAAAACACAGTCCAATCACAAGGAATTAAATTAGAAATCAGCAACAGAAATAAAATCAAGAAATCCACAAATATTTGGAAATTAAATACTATGCTTCAAATAACCAATGAGTCAAAGAAAAAAATCACAAGGTAAGTTGAAAAATATTTTGAAATGACTGAAAATGAAAACACAACATATCAAAAATGTATGGGATACAGCTAAAGCAGTGCTAACAGGGAAATATACAGCTTTAAATGTCTATAGTAAAAATGAAAAAAGATCTCAAATTAATAACTTATACTTCCCCCTTAAGAAACTAGAAAAAAACGAGCAGACTAAGCCCAAAGCAAGTAGAGACAGGAAATAATAAAAATTATAGTGGACATCAACAAAATAGAAAACAAAAATAATGCTGAAAAATTGATGAAACCAAAAGCTGGTTCTTTGAAAAGATCTACAAAATTGACAGATCTTTAGCTAGATTCACCAAGAAAAAAAAGACAGAAGACACAAATGATAAACATTAGGGTTGAAAGAGAGGATATCATTACCTACTCTACAGAAATTATAATGGATTAGTATGAACAATGTTATGGCAAGAAATTAGACAACTTAAATAAAATTGACAAATTCCTAGATGGACACAAATTATCAAAATGGACTTAAGAAGAAATTAAAAAATATGAATAGACCTATGACAAAAACAGAAATTGAATTACTAATTTAAAATCTTCCCACAAAAAAAAAAAACCCCAAACCCAGATGGCTTTGTTAGTGAATTCTATCGAATATTTAAATACTAAATAATACCAATTCTTCAGAAACCCTTCCAGAAAATACAGGGAGGAGAAGCACTTCCCAAATCATTCTATGAAGCCAGTATTACCCTGACGCCAAAGGCAAAGATATCACAAGAAAAAACAACTACAGACTAACAACCTCATGAATATAGATGCAAAAATCTTCAACAAAATATTAGCAAAATGAATCTAGAAACGTATAGAAAGAATTATACACCATGACCATGTAGGATTTATCTGAGAAATGCAAGATTGGTTTAATATATAAACATTAATTAATGTAAAACACCATATTAAGAAAAGAAAGCACAAAAGCCACATGATTATCTCAATAGATGCAGAAAAAGCATTTAACAATATCCAACACCCACTCAAGTAAAAATTTTTCAACAAACTAGGCGTAGAAGGGAACTTCCTCAACCTGATAAAAGGCATCTATGAAAAACTTGCAGCTAAATTTCATACTTAATGGTGAAAGACGTAATGCTCTCCCCTCAAGATCAGGAACAAAGCAATGACGTTCTCTCTTGCCACTTTCTATTTAACAATGTGCTAGAGGTTTTAGCTAGTGAATTAAGGCAAAAATTTTTCATTAAAACCACTCAGATTAAAAAGGAGAAGTAAAATGGTCTTTATTTGCAGATTACATGATCCTGTATTGAGAAAATCCTAAGGAATCCATACAATTTTCTTTTTAAACTACCCTAATTAATATATGAGTACAGCAAGGTTGTGGTATAAATTCAATACCAATTGTATTTCTACACAGTAGTAACTGAAAATCCACAAAATAAAATTAAGAAAACAATTTCATTCACAATAGCATCAAAAAGCATAAAATTAGGGGCCGCCCCTGCAGCGCGGTGGTTAAGTTTGCACGTTCTACTTCGGTAGCTGGGGGTTCGCCAGTTCAGATCCCGGGTGGGGACATGGCACTGCTTGGCAAGCCATGCTGTGGCAGGCATCCCACATATAAAGTAGAGGAAGATGGGCACAGAAGTTAGCTCAGGGCCAGTCTTCCTCAGCAATCAGAGGAAGATTGGTAGCAGATGTTAGCTCAGAGATAATCTTCCTCAAAAGAAAAAAAAGGATAAAATATTTAGGAATAGATTCATCAATAAAGTGTAAGACTTGTACACCGAAAATTACAAACTACTGTTGAGAGAAATTACAAAACATCTGAATATATGAAGAGACATTCCATGTTCATGGATTGGAAGACAAAATTGTTAAGAAGTCAATTATCCCCATATTAATCTATAGATTCAATATAACCTCTTTAAAACTCCAGAAACTTTTTTCCAGAAACTGACAAGCTGATCCTAAAATATATACGCAAAGGCTGAAGTCCCAGAATAGCCAAACCAATTTTGGAAAAGAAGAAAAATGTGAAGGAACTTTCACTTCAAAACTTACTAGAAAGCTATAGTAATCAAGACAGTGTGACACTAGCATAAGGATATATATGTATTTAAATCAAACAGAATTGAGTCTAGAAACAAAAATATACTTATGGCGAATAGATTTTTTAAAAAGGTGCCAAAGCAATTCAAAGGGGAAAAAATAGTCTTTTCAACAAACGGTGCTGGGAAACTGAACATCCACACGTAAAAAGATTAATTTAGACCCTTACTTCATACTATGCATAAAAAATTAATTCAAAAGGGATAACAGACATAAATTTAAGAGCTAAAACTAAGAAACCTCTGGAAAGAAAAAATAGGAATAGATCCCTGTGACCTTGGATTAGACAAAGAGTTCTTAGATACAACACCAAAAGCATGTTCCAAGAAAAAATCAATTAATTGGATTTCATTGAAATTAACAACTTTGTGCTTCAAAAGATACCATTAAGAAAATGAAGAAACAAGTCATAAACCAGGAGAAAATATCGCAAATACAAAAAATTTGTATATCCGATCAAAGAGTTATATCCAGAATAAATCACAGAATAAGTAGACAATTCAATTTAAAAATGAGCAAAAGATTTGAATAGACGTATTACCAAAGAAAATATATGATTCACTGATAAGCACATGAAAAAATGCTCAACATCATTAGTCATCAGGGAAACGCAAATTGAAACCATAATGAGACACCACTAGAATGGCTATAATCAAAAAGACAGTAATAAAGGTTGGCAAGGATTTGGAGAAATCAGACTCTTCGTATATTGCTGGTGGGAATGTAAAATGTTTACAGCAACTTTGGAAAACAGTTTGCTAGTTTCCTAAAAAGGTGAAGATAAACTCATCATATGACCTAGCTATGTCACTCCCAGGAATCTACCCGAGAGACGTGAAAACATGTCTTGTTCAGGAATGGTCATAGGAGCATTATTTATAACAGATGAACGTTGGAGACATCTAGATGTCCATCAACTGATGAATGGATAAACAAAGTGTGGCATATCTAAAGAATGGCATATTATTCAGCCAAAAAAACCCCAAAAAGAAATGAATTACTGATATATGCTTATTATATAAATGAGCCAAAGATGGCTTCTGTGTATTGGCCTCTGAGTTACTTATTTCTGCAGACCCTTTAGCCTAATAAAATCAAACTTTACACATGCAATTATTTTTAAAATAGTCCAAACAAGCAGAGTCTTGGCCATTTAGCCTGTCTGCGTTGCATTCCCCACGAAACCTCACCCCACACTGGCTAGTAATAGAGAAGACACACCCTGGGCTATGAAGACCCCCAGCTGCTGCAGCCCTTCTCTCTGACCCAGAGACTGTCTCTGAACTGCTGAGTGACATCACCTAGACACAAAAGCCCCCTCTCGGATCCAGCTCTCTGCCAGGAGTTCCCTCGCTCTCCTCCCCTTCTGGATGGTGGTCCCAGAGCCATAAGCCTCTGGACAGTCTCATCCTGAAAGGGACTTCCCCTCTCAAGCAATCCTAAGCGCCACCCCATACAGCTTGTTGGGTGAATTACTGCCTCTCCTGGTCATATCTTTTTCCGTTATTAGCCCCCAAATCCTTTGAACCCCTTACAACGCTACAACACGGATGAACATCAAAAACGGTGTGCTAAGGAAAAGAAGCCAGACACAAAAGACTACATACTGAATTATTTCATTTGTATGAAATGTTCAGAAAAGGTGAGGCAGAGGCAGAAAACGCTGATATTTGCTTGAGGTTGGGTGTGTGAGTGGGGATGGACTTCACGTACGCACAAGGTGATGGAAATGCTGGTTTGGGGTCATGGTTGCACAACTCGGTAAATTTGCTAAAAATCATTGAGTTGTACTTTAAAACTGGTGAAATGTGTAGTCTGCACATTAGATCTCAATAGGTTGTTTAGAAATTCCATTTTGGTGCTGACTCCAAAAGAAAGAGGAATTAATGTTGGGTTTTGAAACAGCAAATGCCCAGAGCTGCTTGCTCCTGCAACTGTCATTTATTCCTGCTGTCATTGTTGGGAGCTCAGTAAATATGGAGTCATGCAGGACTATTGAGAGCAGCTGTGCTAATCATTTTCATTGCTCATCAATGTAACTTTCAGTTCTCTGCCTTCTGGGCACCCATGTGATTGTACTTTCTGGGCCCCTGTGGTTGATAGAATCATATGACTAGCTCTGGCCAATCAGTTGTGAGTGGAAGTGACATGGGTCACGTCTGGGCTGAGAGCTTGCCTGTGGAAGGAGCTCCAGAGTATTCCTCTTTACTTTCATGGTGACTGCCAATGTTTCATGACTGAAGCTCTGACAACCCCAGCCAACCTATGATGGACAAATAATATAGGTAAAAATAACCCTTTGCTGCCAGATACCCTTGAGGTTTAGGGGTTGTTTGTTACCAAAGCATAATTTAGCCTATCCTCACTGATACGAGGCAGCCAAATTGGAACCTAGTATTTTCTGGTCCAAATCTGAGCAATATCAATTGCCACTAATGATTGTAGTACCATTTTATTAATCAATTACTATGTGCCTTATGCTTTGCAAAGTATTTGACATATTTCTAATTCTCAAAGCATCACTTCCAAGTACAGATTACTTTTCTCACTTTACGTATGAGAAAACTGAACTTCAGCAAGTTGCAGTAACCCAAATAAGGTGATATGCCTATGAATTACTAATACAAAACTCATTTACTCTCCGATTCAACAAATAGGCCTATTCAACAAATGTCGCCTATTGCCAGCTGATCATGTATGCTGGGCACCAGGAATATGATGGTGAGCAAGACAATCACAGTCCCATCTCTCCCAGGGTTTAGATGCTTCAGAATCACCTAGATGCCTCAACCGTAGTCCTGGAGATTGGTTCAGTCGTTTGAGGAGGGGACCTTGACATCGGTGTTTCTTAAAAGCTCCCAGGTGACTCTACTGAGCATCCAGAGAGTGAACCACTGGTTTGGAGTCCAGAAGACCCAGGCCTTTTGTCTCCAAACCTCTAATCTCCAGTCTCATCACACCTCTTTCGCTTCTGTACAACCTGGACCAGGTTTGACTGGGCCAAAGCAATCGGCTGGGTTGCCAGGTTCTCCTCTTTTCCTCTCATAGACCCTTTGCCATCACCATCTTTTGTTTCCTCAGCCATCTCCCTGTCTTCATTTGCCAGGGAGTCTGTTATAACAGAATCTTTGAGCTGGACAAGACTTTAATCAGAAAGACCAGTGGTTTCCTAACATTTTTAAGCTCTTAATTCCTCTTTAAAAAAAATTCTTATGAAAGCACACCATCTGATGGAGATATTAGTAAGACCTGAATGGAATTAGAAGATGGGATCCAGGAGCTGTCTTTGCCCTCCTTTTGCCCCTTATCTCTGGAACCCCCGGGCTCTGACAGACATAATTTGAAAACTACTGAGAGAGCTCTCCTTGCTCATTCAATAGGCAGAGCAGTTGATCTTGCAAGAGGGGAAGGGACTTCCCCAAGGTCCCACCAATTCCTTAGTGTCAGACATCAAGGAAGGATCTAGGTGTCCCACTCTCTGCCCAGTGTTTTTGCCACCACATCACGGAGTCTTCAAAGCCATGTTCCCCTTAGCACCCGTGGTATTTTGGAATCTGAAAATATCAGATTAGCAGGGTGTCAGGAAAGGCCTCCTGGAGGAGGGAGTAGCTGCATTGAGGCTAGAAGAATGAGTTGGCACTAGGCAGGCCAAGAGAGGTGGGTAGCATTTCATCTTGAGGGAGCTGCATATGCAAAGGTCCTGAGGCAAGAAAGAGAGTGATAACATCAGCAGCTTCAAGTCTGGCCAGAGGCCAAGTGATCAGACATGAGGCTAAACTAGCAACCAGAGGCCAAATCATGAATAACAATGAACACCATGCTAAGGAGTTCAGACTTGAACTTTGTCTAAAGGCAATGAGAGTGACCTGGGAAAATTATATATTATGGAATATCACTCTGGCTCTGGTAAGGAGAATGGTTTAAGTTGATCAGGATTTACTCACAAGTCCAGTTAAGCTGTTGTGATGACACATAAGAGGGAGAATACTATCAAGCTAGTGATGGCTGGACAGAATGAAAGCCAATAAGGAGGTAAGCACCAGGGCCTGATGAATGATTAAGTTAGGGGGATGAGAAAAAAGAAGACACCAAGGATGACAACGAAGTTTCTCCCTTGGGCATCTGGATGGATGGTGATGCCATTCACGGAGACAAGGAACACAGAAGGAAGGATCTGTCTGAGCAGGGAGGATATGAGATCAATCCATCAGTCAGATGCACTTGTCTGTGAACATCAGAAAACTCAGTCCCAAATGGCTGAAACAATAAGGGTATATACTATCTCATATCACAAGAAGTTCGAAACAGGGCAGTTTCTGAGCTGGTTAGTTCAGAAGCTCAAAAAACTCATCAAACACCCAGGTTTTTCCGACTCTGCGCTGTCATCCTCAGTGCATCTGTGAGCACCCCTCATGGTGGCAAGATGGCACAGCGGCCCCAGGCACTACACTGTCACACACTGTGTTAGTTTCCTAGGGCTGTCGTAACAAAGTGCCACAGCTGGATGTTTAAGACAACAGCAATTTATGGTCTCACAGTTCTGGAGACCAGAAGTCTGAAAGCAAGGTGTCGGCAGCGTTAGTTCCTTCAGAGAGCTCTGATGGAGAATCTGTCCCCTGTGTTTCTTTTAGCTTCTGAGGTTGCGACATCCCTGGTGTCCCTTGGCTTGCAGCCGACTAGCTCCAGTCTCGGCCTCCATTGTCACGTGGCCTTCTCTCTGTATCTGTGTCCAATTTCCCTCTTTTTGTAAGGACACTGGTCATATTGGAGTAGGGCCACACTACTTCAGGATGACCTCATCTCCACTAATGACATCTGCAATGATCATGCTCCCAAATGAGGTCACATTCTGAAGTACCAGGGGTCAGGACCTCAACATGTCTCTTTGGGGACATAGTCAACCTATAACATACATCAAGGCAGAAAGGGAATGTGAGGGTTGATTTTATGTGTCAGTTTGACTGGGCACAGGTTGCCCAGATATTTCCAGATATTTGGTCAAGCATTATTCTGGGTATTTCTGTGAAGGTGTTTTTGGGTGAGATTACATTTAAATGAGTAGACTAAGTAGAGCCCATTGCCCGCCCTAATGTGGGTGGGCCTCATCCAATCAGCTGAAGGCCTGAATAGAACAAAAAGGCTGACCCTCCCCCAGCTAAGAGAATTCTTCTGTCCTACTGCCTTCAAAGTGGGACA
The DNA here is from genome assembly GCF_021613505.1 of Equus quagga. Classification (NCBI taxonomy): domain Eukaryota; kingdom Metazoa; phylum Chordata; class Mammalia; order Perissodactyla; family Equidae; genus Equus; species Equus quagga. Next base: position 136,044,924 of record NC_060269.1, read on the forward strand.
TCGGCCTTTTTCCTGCCTTCAGACTTAAACTGAAACAGAGCTCTCCCTGGATGTCCTGTCTGCTGCCTTCAGACCGCACCGTCGGCTCTCCCGGCTCTCAGGACTTCAGACTCAGACTG